>NW_027174448.1:0-1840 GCF_000499845.2 Phaseolus vulgaris | reverse complement strand
GTCTTCTCCAATATCAAATAAAAATTAGTGGCAGCTTCTGACTGATAAATTTGGTTGCCCTCCTCGAATAACCATCCCCCAACCCCCCCAAAAAATAATAATTATTGTGACTTTCCATTGACATCCACTTCCAGAAGCATGTTCTCATCTTCACTGTATATAGATCGTGTTTTCAGTTAGATGACTGGGATATTTTTCATTTTAACATTTTTAGTAGCCGAAGATGGTTTTGGTGGAGATGTTTCCCCTGATTTATTTTATCAGTGAATGAATAAATAATAAACATTGATTTGTGTTGTCAGATTGAATTTTCTGCAGTTTGCAGAAACATGTCTTGTATTGTAAGTACTAGTTTGTCTCTGACAACTTGTTTTAAAGCAGAAAAGGACATGATGGAAGGAGATATTAAGACTCTGGATGAAAATGACACTCCGAACAAGAATCAAAGTTCTCTAGTGAAGATAAAAGTGTTGTTTTTTGCTAGAGCCCGTGATCTCACTGGCTTGAGTGAGATGCCACTGGAGGTGCCATCTGGAAGTACTACTCATGATTGTTTGAAAAAGCTTTTTGTGAAGTTTCCAGGTTTGGAAGAAATAAGAGGATGCATGGTTTTGGCTCTGAATGAGGAGTACACAACAGAGTCGAGCATTGTTAAAGACACAGATGAGTTGGCCCTAATACCTCCAATTAGTGGTGGCTGATCACCTTAATATCAGTGCAGGGTACTTCTACTTTTGTACTACAGTAAATATTCTGGGAAAAAATATATGAATTTGAGTAAATACTGATAAGTTTATTATCTCATGTAGGGTAATTTGATTGATGTGCAATTCTCAAAAGGTTAACCTTTCTCAACATATATGTGAAGACTACTAAGTTTTCTTAGTAAACGGTTTAATCATGAAGTTAATTAAGAAGTAATAATTTAAGAAAAGGACTCAACCCTTTGAGAATCTAGCACAATTACCCTACTATTAGAAAGATTGTAATGATAGATTTAATGCTATATTTGTTGTAAACCAACATGGAGACTTTTCTTTCTTCAAGAGAAAATGAGAAAGTTTCATTTGTCAGTGTGGCATTCTATTTTAGCTTTATGGAATATGTTTTATTCTTTTCCCTTTTTTGATTTATTATTGGAAAAGTTTCCATGCTTTTGAAATGGTGAATAAAAATATCATGTTTTTTTTACACTAAAAGTGTTCTTTAGGAATTGAGGTTCACCAAGGAAGATGAAGGCAACTTCCAAATTGCTGTCACCTGCAACTGAAATTTGAACTGATTTATCTAAGTTTCTTGTATGATTAAAAAGTATGATATGAAACCATGTATACCAAACATTTCTGTATTGTGAAAAGTAAAAAAATTAAAATCATATTATGAAGCATGGTTTTCTAAGACAAAATCGTGTTCATCACCTATCCAAATTTATAATTTTCTTATAATTTCTCTGTTCTAATAATTTCTGCAGCAGCTCAGAAGAATGGTAAATACAATTTTCCACTGTTTGGTGTCAAATCTTATGGTGTTGAAGTTTTCAATTAACTATTTAACAAAACGTTGTTGATGTTAACATTTTGTACTTAATTTGTCACAATAACTAATATATTATTTGTCATATTATTTTTTTTCTCTAATGTTTACTATCAGTTTGGTTAAAGTCAAAATAAGTTTTCAACCATATTTATCACTTATTCAACAAAGTTTATTGCACTCAAATTGACTAAATTGGACATATTTTAACTTTACAAACACAAAAAGTACTAAATTTTCAAGACATTAAGTATAAATTATTAGTATTTTAAAGAATGATACCATTTTTACCTATAAAATTAAAGAT
>NW_027174447.1:0-1911 GCF_000499845.2 Phaseolus vulgaris | reverse complement strand
GCGAAACATTACTTACATTTGAAAAGAAAAATCTTCCAATTCTCTTAATAAACAAACAAAATTACTCTATTGACAACCAAAGAAAACTATATGCAAAGCTTGATCAAATTAATTATTTTTTTTCGTGTAATATAAAATTACATCAACTATTATCAAGTTATACAATTATACTTTTGTTTTTAAAAATCTAGAACTTATGTACTTTATTTACAGCTTAATTGTGAGAAAACAAATGATTCAAAACCTAATGCTTCCAAAATTATAAAAAGTCCAGAATTATAAATAGCATTAAGAAATAATGTAGACCAACAATATCTGCTGTTAGACTTAAGAATATAACTAAACAAATACATCAAGATCTTCAAATAATTATTAAGTTGCATACTGTGTCATCCCAAACTACTAGAATGTCCAACACTCTTTTAACAAGGATCTGATTAGATAAATATAAAATAGCCACAATCTATAATCATAAAAGTACAATAATTGAAATGACATCATCATACACATTTAGTTTTAAAAAATTTCAATATACATACATTACACTGTGTCTGATGTTTTCTTCCTTAAAACATTATACATAGTGCCAATACTGATAGCACTGATTACAGATAAAATCATACTGATACAATACTGATAGCACTGATTACAGATAAACGATTTATTTTGGTTACAGCTACCAACACGATGTGTTTCTTCGAATGAAAGACATTCTGCTTTGCCTCCCACATCCTTCAAAGAAAAATTCTCCTTTTCAGAAACAACTATATCACAGCACGCTTGTACCTAAATCACTGTAACAAAAAACTTATGTCAGAGAAGTCACACATGTTTGTTACAGCAGTAATTTAAGTTTATAAAGAAAATGACAAGTCTTCATATATTTGTCAATATGCAACTTACTCGTATGTTGGAAAACAAACTCATCTGTTAATATGTCTGAATCTTGTGTTCTTCTGATAAGCAGAAAGTAGGTGAGGATCACATGTCACTCCACATAATAACAAACACGGTGTGAGTGTTAAGCGATTAAATGCCTTACCAGCAAGAATTTGGTGTACAATAATATCACAGAAATCCCACATAAAGAATACAGCACAGAAAACTTAAGTTTGCATGTTTAAATATGGTTTTGGTAGTCATAAGCAAAAGAGCTAAAGATGCAGAATATGAAGAGGCCCCTTCAGTCCAAGACGTGACAGTAACGACTGAATGCAGCTCCTGCATCGTTGGATCAGAAGCACACCACCTTAACTAAGCACTGATATCAATCTTAATTGTGAGCTCTCGAGCCAACGAGTCAGCAGCTGAGTCTCAGCCATCTTCTACCGCCACGGACTGGACTGAAGTGAGCCCCTTCCATAACTCCCACCAACCCTCAAACAATTCACCACCTACTTAGACAATACTGAACTCTATCCAATCTAATTGTTCATCACAGACACTAATAACTTAGCAAACATCACATGCATGGCTGTCCTAGACCGTATTTGAAGCATAGCAATGCTCATCAATAGCCAGAAAGGAAGAAGACTTATATAGATCTAATCTATTGATTATTGAAGTATTGTGAAGCATAGCATTTATAGTAAAAAACATCACCCATGGACAAAGCAATTCTAGTCTAGTCTAGTTTAATCGTACAAGAAAACTATACTAGCTAGTTCTTCAGATAGCTAGGGCAAATTGAAAACTGCACATAATAGAATTCATAGGGTTTGAGTAAAGCATATGTGTGAAAAGAAAGAGAGAGATATGAAGTGGAAACAAGAGAAAGATGAACATGTTAGTACAGTACGAGGAAAGGGAAGAAGAATGGTGTGTTTAAATAGGAAAAGGTATGGGATATTTTGGGACATGCAAATCTAAAAGCAGGGTGAGTGAAGATTCTGGATGAAGCATTGATGATGA
>NW_027174446.1:0-1955 GCF_000499845.2 Phaseolus vulgaris | reverse complement strand
AATTATGAATTTTAAATTATTCATAGTGGTTTTTCTCTCAAATTATTGTTTCTTCTCCTCACATTATTCCTTTAGTTTAGTTTTAGTGGGAATAATGTTGGCTTGAGTTAAGTTAGAACGTCATTAGCTAAACTGAGATCAAGATGTCGTTGGTTCGGCATCATTTTTTTATTGATGTTGGTTGATATTTTTTTTTAAGTTAATTGTGATTATTTTTTATTATAATCATTAGAGTTGTTTTTTTTCATATGAACTAATGTTATTTCTGAACATACGTTAGTTAGAATATTTTTACAAATATCACAAATGTTTTTCAACTAATGTCAAGCACAATTTTTTTCAGTTAACATTAATAGACATTTTTCCAACTTGTGCCATTCATATTTGTTTTCTACAAATGTATGCAAATCAAATTTGTTTTTTTTTTCTTCAGTGCAAATTTTCTTTTTAATGTTTTTTTTTTATATAAATTTAGTTTCCGATTTCTTCCAATTCTTAGTCTTCAGTCTCAATCAAAGTGGGATACCTAAAAAAAAATATTTCGATACTCAAATCAATATTCAATTATCAATTACTGAACTAACTAATAAGTACTATTAAAATACGTAATTTTGTCTTGTTTTTGTTTTTAAAGTATATTTATAGTTTCAAGGTATAATTTTACTATTGGGTTCTAGTTTTTGAGTTAATCTTAATATTAAATAAATAAATATTGCGTTCAATGATTACGATAAACATATTATTTGAGGGTACTTATCAATTTTTTTAAAATATACATGGTCATTAAAAAGTTTGATTTTTAATTATACCAAATTTCATAAAAATAAATTGAAATTTCTTAGAAATTGTAAAATTTTGAAGGCAGATTATCCATAGTGGTAAAAGAGAGTTGAGTGTGGTGCATTGGGTGAAAAGTTGAATAGGTTACTGAGTTGAGAAGCATAGTGTTTGATTTTGAAACCATTGATTCTGAACTTTTGTTTTGTTTTGTTATTCCCACATGGCGTACCAAGCAATAGGATGGTGAGGAAAAAAAGATTGTGCAGATGAAAGAAAGTGATGTGATTATTGGATCCCACTTGTGTTTGGGTGTTTGAAGGAGGCTTGTTCTGCACCATAATTACCCCCTGGAAAAGAATAAGCTTGCCTCACACTTCAAGCATCACACTAATTATTTAGTAGTATCTATCAATGCACCAAAACAACCACTCAGATTCTTAAAAACCAATTAAAGAGGTCAAGTATTTTCGCAGGAAGATGTCGCAGGTTACACGTTACAAAATTTCTCTACAAAATATACTTCATGTAAAACCAACAAAATACTTCTGATTAAGTTGTTTAACAACAATAATGTGATAATATAAGGAACATAAATTATATTTTTTAATGTAACAACTAGTGTAAATTGCTTTAACTGGAGGTGTTTACCTGAGAGGCTTGAATTTAAGTTTGAAGATCTAGAATAAAATTAAAAGCTTGAAAGTTAGTGATAAGTTGATTAAATGAGTTAAAAATATTTAGAGAAACTAATTGTTGAATTAACCCAATGGGTAAATAATTATATAAATTATTTATAATATTTTAATTATTACAAGTTATTGCTTTTAAATATAGGATTTAACTTTTTAATCATGTTTTAATCTTTAAATATTTTTATTAAATAAAATCAATAGTATAAATGTTATATTATAATTTGATAACTTTATAAAGAAATTATATTTGATGAAAATGTGAGAAGTAATAGTGCGTTTGGATAAATAATTTTTAGAGGATAATTTTTTTTATAGAAAAAATGAAATGTTTATGTGGTAAAAGTATATTCTTTGGATAGAGAATTTTAAAATAAATTTAAATTATGGAAATTAATTAGAATAATTTGATTAATAAGTTTTAAATTTAACTCTAAAAAGTAATAATTCAAAAAATTTCATTGTTTAATTTTTTCGCATATGTCT
>NW_027174445.1:0-1980 GCF_000499845.2 Phaseolus vulgaris | reverse complement strand
TTTTGAAAACGACAATTTTGTTTCATTTTCATATCAATTTCTCTTCAAATAAACACTTAAAATTTTCACTCTAATTTTATTTTTCTATCCTTCATTTTTTTTTCACGTTTTATGTCGTTCGTAACTTCTAAGAAACTCATTCTATGGGATGTTCTTGTGACTGCACTTGCCGCAAGGTTTCATTCAACAAGGGCTTTAAATCTAAATTTAATTTGAGATGCAAAATCAAAGTTTGTTGTGGAATTTGCCACAATTTATTTTTTGAGGAATATAAAAAAAAATGTATATAAAACTTGTGTGACAAATATAAACTATATATCCACAATCAAATTAAATATACACGTGTCACAGCTTCTGGTTCACCATCAATGAAATATAGTACTCGAAAATTGTCAGACTGTGGTCAGAATTCAAACAGCTTCAGCTCTCCCTACAAAGCAGAGAAGTTGATATCAAAATTCAGGTAAATACTAAATATGCAATGTTAGATTAGATAATTTAAAATGTAACACTGAAAGCAAGGCAAATGTATTATTAATTGCCAAAAAACTTTTTAAGGTGAAACAATGATCAGAAAAACATATTCAAATAACCATGTTTTTAGCTCCATTGAAGTTGCATTGTCATTTTAAGGAAGAAGACAAGTGCACATGAAAAACAAGCCATTTTCTCAATCCTTTCATTTCACAACTATAAGATCTTGACATATTATACAAATACTTTCCTGTTAATTCAACCAAATATTCTATGACATTATTATACTGCAACCAATATCAACAAAACCTTCTGTTCCTAGGGAACTGAGTTTTTCAGTGAGTTGACCTTCTTTCTTATAAGAACAAATTTTTCTAACTAAATGAAAAATTAAAGGAAAATAAGTGAGGACATACTACTTACAAACTACGTCTCTGCCAATTTTGGTTTATGAAGACAATCTTCAGTTATCACAACACTCTTTGTAGATTTTTCCATCTCACTAGCAAGTTTCTCCTCCATGTGAAATGCAGAATCAAGTTGTTTCTTCAAAGACTTAATAGCTGTTTGCTTGGATCTTATTCGGTATAGAGGAGTCATGTTGAAAGCCTTATTGTGGAGAATATTACTCCCATGGCCATGGTTAGCTGGACTGACAGGTAACCTCACAGCTTCAGAAGAAGAAACATCATTTGTTCTCACTTCTTCATTACAAACATGTGAAGTAACTGCATTTGCAAGCTTTCTAGGAGTGGGAGGTAATTCACTTCCATTTCTTCTCTTCCTTATTATTGAAGGAGTTGGGAAGGTTTTAGCTGCCTTTCTCAATATTGATTCAAGAGATTCGGAGCATGATTCAATTCCCTTCACGTGAGGTGGAGTCACGAAACCAACAGATGACTTCATTCGTGGAGAAAAGTACTGATTCTGCAGGCCAGAGATGTTAAAACTAAAAGAATCTGAAGGATGTGGGTTATCAAGCCGTGGTGATTCATAACAAAAAGAACCAAACCTTCGACTTTCCTTTGAATAAAAAATTCTGGTTGATCTGTCACCGTTCATATCACTATTATTCAGGTAATGATCAATTCTTGGGTTAGCATTTTGGCCAGGATTCACAAATTTTGGCGCCTTGATTATTTTAAAATTATCTCCTGACCCTGATTCCATGTTACTACAGCGGAGACCTTCGTGGAATAATCTATTGCAGTTTACACAATCAGAATCAGCACATTTTTTTGGTGGAAGACTTGAAGAATATTCAACCTCTCTTACTATTCCTGAGGATTCTAGTTGATTCTTATCACTGCTATCAAGCTTAGCAATGTCTGTAGTTTTAGATGATGATGCAACAGTGGCATCTAATCCTTTATTTGAACAAACATGAATTGTGTTAGTTGTAGAATGTGTGACTGTATCTTTGACAGTAACTTCCGTACTGCTCTTTAGAATGGGTGGAAGTCTTCCATTAGCTAAATAGAAATCCTTCCTTTTCTTCAAAGAACC
>NW_027174444.1:0-2007 GCF_000499845.2 Phaseolus vulgaris | reverse complement strand
AAGGGAAGGTGAAATTGATGCAGTGCTTACCTAACACTGACGCATGAAGCTGTAAGTATAATATGAAAACGTTCTCAACTAACAATCATACCAAGACTAGTTCATTGCAACCACGTGCCTACCTACAAACTTAAATCTTTTTCATTTCACTTTCAATTATATCCAATACAAAACCTAACTCATACTGCACTCTAATTAATCATTTCTTCCTTTCTTTAAGTTCATAAATCACAAACTATAAATTTCATTATGTGAAAATAACATTGCTATTATGTGTACTGTGTTCTAGTTTTGGACGAAACTATAGACAAAAGGATGAATTTATGGTTGCTTTATTTTATTACAGGAATATTAATGGTGTAGAAAAGATGAAGAAAATTATATTTCTGACATTGATATTAAATTTCAATAAATTTGAAATCACTGTATTTATTGTACAACAGGAAATTGGGTGAAGAGCATCTATAACATACTGCCGACGGTGAAGAGAGAGACAGAGAGGAAAGTGATAATGAAAAAAATGAGAGAAATCTTGAATATATGCTGTTGTTGTAGGAATTTTTATCATCTTAATTATTTATAAATAAAACCTGCCTCAGATTTTCCTTATTGAAAAAGTTTTATCCCTTATTTGCTATAGCTTCCATTTTCCTAATTTTCATAAATTTTATTTTATAATTAAGAATATATAAACAAGTAATGTATTAAATAATATGCTTAATTATGATCAATTTTTAAAATTATGTGTATAAAAAAATTATCAAGGAAATAATTCTTAAAAGAACATCTCCAAATTAACTTTTGACTCTGAGTTTTAATTTATTAAAAGTTGAAGTTAACAATTTTTATCAAGCTAATACTCATGATAAAAGTTAGAAGCACATGAAGAACTCAGGTTTGATGCAGATACAATAAGATCTAACATAATTATAGATGATAATGAATAAAAATACAAGACAACACTCAAACTCACAACAAACACGTCAAATATACTTATTTGATCATAGATAACATCAAATCTCACACACTAACTACTTATTCAACCTATACACTCTCAAGCATTTTAAAAGTTATTACACAAAAAATAATTATTAAAGTATTTTTATTACTTTTTATAATAGTATAACTATATAATAAGAGTAATTATATAGTTACAAAATTTAATCTCGTTATTATTAATTGTTACAGATTTTTAAAACATATAGTAGATAATATATTAAAAAATCATGAGTAGCCTCCGGTTGGCCTCAGACAACCAACTTCTTAATAAATATAAAAGGGACCAAAAAGGGACCGTGTGAATGGTCAAGAACAAATTATCAAAGTTGTTTCAATTGCCTTGGTTGGGGAAATTAATAAATTAAAAAACAGTCGGAGAAAAAAAAATTATTTTTCCTTTTCTATATATAGCAGAAAGGTTGATCCAAGCAGAGGAAAAACCCCAACACCCTACTTCTACTACTACAGTTTCATTTCATCTCTTCCAAAACTAACCATGTCTCCGTTCATGGTTGCCTTCGCAACAGTGGCAGCAGTTATCCTCGTACATCGTTTAATAAAGTTCTTAACGCGTAATTCTTCTCTGCCGCTCCCTCCAGGCCCAAAACCCTGGCCTGTTGTCGGAAACTTCCCACACATGGGCCCGGTGCCGCACCACTCCCTTGCCGCCTTGGTCCAAGTTCACGGCCCGTTGATGCACCTGCGTCTCGGGTTCGTCGACATGGTAGTGGCGGCGTCAGCCTCCGTGGCCGAACAGTTTTTGAAGATTCATGACTCTAATTTCAGCAGCCGACCGCCCAACGCCGGAGCCAAATACATCGCTTATAACTACCAGGACCTGGTCTTCGCCCCCTACGGCCCGCGGTGGCGGTTGCTCCGGAAACTCACCTCCGTTCACCTCTTCTCCGGGAAGGCCTTGGATGTATTTAGACACTTGCGTGAGGTGAGTTTTCTGCTACTGCACCTACAATATTTACATATCATGCATGATATTTCTATCTTCATGTA
>NW_027174443.1:0-2080 GCF_000499845.2 Phaseolus vulgaris | reverse complement strand
ACAAAAACTAACCTATATTTTTACCACGTAATTTGGTTAATGTTGCCTTGTAATAAGGACAGGAAGGAGTGTTTTTCTTTCTTTCCACTATTATGAACTCAATTGAGTTTTCTCTACATAAACCAAGCCATGTTTGCAGTTACCTTGCTGAACTTGTGAGATATAGGCAAGTTCTTTTAAAATTTGTTTTGTCAACATGTGCACTCAACATACCAAGGTCTTCAACCTAACATTAAAATGCAGTACAAAGAGAGTTTTAGTTCACCGGACAAAATAGCAAAGCTAAGCAACAGCCTAAAAGGATCTCGCATATTACCTCCATCAAAAGATCAACAGCTTCAGGTTCTGCATTATGCTGCAGGACATTGAAAATTAATTAAAATAAATAAATAATAGTCTCCCACTAACACATCTAATTGCATCTATATTCCATACAGTTCAATTTTGAGTAAAATGAATGTGATATACTGTACCTTCATGTGAAAAGCAACTATTTGTTGCACGAGTTCCATGAGATCATCTATGGGAGTCTCTTCACTCTGTAAAAGCATTTCAAATTAAACATGAACAGGAAACAATCAGATAAATTTTAACAGTTAACACCACTCAACGTAAATACAAATCATGTGGAGCCACGGGATCCTTAATTACTTCATTGATTACATACATAGACTATGTTGACAACATATAAAGTAAATAATTAAATGAACTAGAGAAGGTGATTCATGCTTATTCATTGGACTAATTGAAATATCAAATTTTAAATTAGTCAGATGCCCAACCTGTCGTTTTGCGTATTCTTGTGCAATTTCTCCGGCCAGATTCCTGATAACAAAAAAAATACATAACTGGTAAGATTAATGATAACTCCTCAGTCAGACTTTAATCACCAGAATTCTAACTTTCCTGGTAATTATCTTTGATAATGATAAAAAAAGTCCCAAAGAACATTATTCTCACCTAACATACTCGTGGCCCCATGAACCAATATCGCCCTCCGAACCCAGTAATCTATACTTGAGGCTTTCCTGACAGAGCCATAGGAAAAAATCAATACAAAAACCGCTTTGCAAAGGCCCTAAAAGGCATCTAAATGAAGGAACATCACCATGCCGGAACACAACCAAACCAAGACAATCACGAAATATATTTTCAATTTCTAACTAAGCAAACTGGCTTACTCGTTCTCCTTCGGCAGACATTGTGAGCGCCAAAACCGACAATATATCCGCAAGGTACTTCTGCATTGAGGAACGACGACTAGGTTAACCAACACTACAAACACCATACTACTACTATCCAGTACCAAGGCCACACCATATCCATAACAATACCTTCAAATCAGACTCGACCATAGTTTCATAATACGTCTTAAGAGTTCCATAATGCGGGCGAAGAAACTTCAAGGGTTTAGGAACAGAAGTCATAGAGCTCGTGGAAGTTCGAATTTCTTGCCTACAACAAAACCACGCCCAATTCAAAATACATAATCAATTTAAAAAGAAGTTAAAAATCCCCTTCCAAATAAAAGATTGTTCCTTTAGAGCATATTACTAGGTTTACCTCATGCTCTCGAGTGCAACCTTCTGCAATCCCTTGTCGGCATCTTGAACCCTCTCCACGTAAAGGTCTAGCTGCTGCTTCAACGCCAAATCCTCATCGGACTGCACAAATTACCAAAGAAACAATCGATTTCCATTTCTATCTTGCAAGAAATAGCCTAACAGGCACTAGAGTTTTGAAGCACGGCTTTTGAACTTACCAGATCTTCGTTCTCGACCTTCTTCTTCGTAACGGCGTCGTCTTTGGACGCACTGGTGCTGGCGCTGGTGCCGGCACGATTAGGATCGGGCGCCATCGAAGAAATTGGAAACCCTAGAAATGACTGGGGAAAGAAAGGGGATTGAACTACGACGGAAAAAAGGTGAAAATCGAGCAGAGTGATGGTGGTGCCAGAAAACTAAAGAAACTGCCACTTTGGAGCATATAACACACAAAGGTTTCTTGTTGCCGAGGATTTTCTCACTTTAATGGGCCTTCACCCATTCCACAAAGGCCCAGCAAGAAACATCGACTTGAA
>NW_027174442.1:0-2094 GCF_000499845.2 Phaseolus vulgaris | reverse complement strand
GAAGAGTAGCAGGAGCAGTCACAAAAGTCTGTTGGAACTTCTGTGCAACAGCAGAGCGTACCAACTGCTCCACATTGGGGCATACGTTTTTGTAGAAGCTACGAGTGAGTTGAGCTGAGCTTAGAGTGGTACTAGTCAAGAGAAGAAGCAAGGAGAAGAAGACAAAGTTAGGAGTTTCCATATTACTAACTCTTGTATTTTGCTTCTTCGATTTGGTTCCAACTTCTGTTATGTATCCACTTATATATACTCAACATGACCCCACTTTGAGCATGAACAACAAAAAAATATGTAGTTGATCATTAAATAATTAAATAAGAAGATAAATATATAATTGGAGAATGATTGATGAGAGAAACACAAATGTCTGTTTCATGGACAGTCTGGCCATTTGATATAAGTAACTGTGATACTGTTGTGAAAGAGAGGATGATGATGGAGGCGACATTGACTCTGAGAATGCTATAAAAACGGAGTCTAATTATAAGTTGCGTGAAGCATCTAAGGCTGTTATATATTATTATCATCAATTTTATAATGACAGTAAGGAATGGTAGGTGTGCACGACCAAGGATAAGCATGTTACTAGGGAAGAAAGAGTTTTTGTTTATGAACTGACATGGAAAACCTCTCCTTTTCTTTTATGTTATGTCAAAGAGTTCCTCAAACAATTTTTTGTTTTATTTACTAATCAGCAATAACAATCTTCATTACACAAACTGCTTAAATGAAAATCTAATTTTAATCGAAAAATGATGTTAAATACTTAAAGCAATGCAGCAGTTTTTGTTATCTTTATCTCTTGTCTTTCAAATGAAATCAGACTTAGATGTTAAATGCTGATTTAGTTTAAGAGAATGTCTAGTTTGTTGTCTGTGATTAGGACATAGCCAACTCAATTGCATGTGATCATATGCGTGTAGACTCATCTTTCCTAACAACTCCCTTTTCCTAAGGAAAAGATCCCTTCTTTCAAAGTTCAAACCAAGCAAACTTTTCCTTTTATCTATTGTTTATTTAAAACCAGCCAATCCCTATAGTTACATTTGTCAATCCCTGCAAAAAGCAACCATGTGCACTAAAAGCTTAATAACTCTACTTATGTTAATATCTGCAAAATACTGAACTTGTTTGTCAGTATATATGATCTCTTTATTATTATAGTTTTGTTCTTTCCTGCGTCATTATATTGTCAAAACATCATTTTTCTCTCTCTTTCTATTAATGTATTATTCACAACATAAAAAAAAATCTAATAACATGTCAAAGATAAGGTTAACTAAAAATAAAAACATTATAATATACAAAATCTCACCTTATAAATTATATTTAATTAACACACGTCAAAAGTGTATTTGAGATTACACATTACTTAATTAATTACTGTAGTTTTTTTTTTCTTTCTGTCATTATTGTATGCATAGGAAAATGAATGCCATGTCTAATTGCAAGATGCAAATAAGTGGCTTCAATTTTGTATATTATTTTCTAGTTGCGCTATTATTGTTTTCATTTTTCAACGTTATGGGGCTTATTCAATATTCAGTATGTAGTTTTCTTCCCCTCTTTCTTTCTTCCACGCTAGTATCATATTACATACATGTTTCGTGAGTTTCCTATATCAACGCCTGAATTTCTGTTTTAAAAACACCAACAAGTAAAATAGTAGCTAATAAAACCATTTTTGTTTTTTAAGTCAATTTTTCCAAGGCCCAAAATGCACCTCAATTTTGACCACTTAAGAGACGACTTTAAAAGATTTGTTTTTTTTTTGTCACGTACAATTTAATTCCTCGTTTTTATAATCTGACTTTTTAATTTTAACATTAATTTAAATACTTAGTACTAATAAGTACTCCTACCAGCTAGATTATATATTATTATGTGTCAAAGAAAGAAAGTAAAAGTGTTATTAAATTAAGGTTGAGTTTTTTTATCAGCATAAAAAAATAATTAATTGAGGTATTTTAAGGATATCTCTATCCTTATATAAGAAACTCAAATTACTTACAAACTCTCAAGAACATTATTAATCATAAAAGTAACCTGTGTTTTTTTTTATAACGGACCTCATACATACCAGTGGTTCAAGAT
>NW_027174441.1:0-2095 GCF_000499845.2 Phaseolus vulgaris | reverse complement strand
GAAGAGGTAATACAAAAGTAAGCAAACTATAAAAACGAGTTAAGATAGATTGAGTCATATTGAAAAAACCCCAATATACATGGGCATTTATTTATTTTATTTTTTATAGCATAGTAATATTTATAAAGGGTGTTAAAATATTATTCACAAGTGACCTATACAAGTGTTTTTAAAATATTATATATAATTTGATTTAAATAAAAGGTGTGTGAAAGGAATTTATGGAGAAAAAAACCGTTCTCCAAACCGATCAACCCATAGATTAAAAAAATCCGTATGAAAGGAATCAAATCAAAATTCGTGTAAACCCAAAATAAAATTATCCACCTGTCCACGCCACCCTCGCAACCAGTCAACACCGTGCGAAACCGCCACGACTGAACCATCTCCTCCGAGTCCTACTCCCTCACGCCTCCAACCATCCAAACACGCCCTTACTCATATATTTCCCTAACCCCTCCCACGCGCTTTTCCCTCTCCCTTTCTTTTCTTCTTTCCTTATCCCCCGAACCTCCCTCCGAACCACCATGGATCAGCAGCGCCGCACCGTCCGCACCCTCGTGTCCAAGCTCAGCTCCGTCTCCGAAGCTGCTCGCGCCGACGCTCTCTGCCAGCTTCGGCTCATGTCCAAGCAGGACCCGGAAACCCGACCCGTAATCGCCGAAGCTGGCGCAATCCCTTATATAGCCGAAACCCTCTACTCTTCCTCTCACACTTCACAAGAGAACGCAGCGGCCACACTTCTCAACCTCTCCATCACGGAGAAGGAGCCTCTCATGATGACGCGTGGCGTCCTCGACGCGATCGCGCACGTGATCTCGCACCACGGCACCACCTCATCGCCAGCCGCCGTCCAGTCCGCCGCCGCCGCCATACACAGCCTCCTTTCCTCCGTCGACGCCTACCGTCCCGTCGTTGGCGCCAAGCGCGAGATCGTGTACTCGCTTGTCGATATACTCCGTTGCCACGTGTCCTCGCCGCCGCGCACGATCAAGGACGCGCTCAAGGCGCTCTTCGCCATCGCGCTCCACCCGCTCAACCGCGCCACGATGATTGGCCTCGGCGTGGTTCCCGCGCTTTTTTCGCTCGTTGTGAAGGACGGCAGGGTCGGCATCGTGGAGGACGCGACGGCGGTGGTTGCGCAGGTTGCGGGATGCGAGGAAGCCGTCGAGGCCTTCTGTAAAGGCTCCGGCGGCCTCGGCGTGCTCGTCGACCTCCTTGACCTTGCCACCGCCTCCAGCATGCGCTCCAAGGAGAATGCCGTCTCGGCGCTTCTCAATCTGGTGCGCTGCGGCGGGGAGAAGGTCGCCGCGGATGTGCGCGACGCGGTGGCGTTCGGAGCGCTGGACGGGATTAGGGACGTAAGGGACTGCGGCAGCGGCAAGGGGAGGACGAAGGCGGCGGAATTGTTGAAGGTCTTGCTTGGTGAGAGCAATGGCAATGGCAACGGCAATGTCAATGTGGTGTTGAGTAGTGATAACTGTTCTTCGTTTGGTTCCTCGAGGAATCATGATTCGGAATGAGTTTGGTAATTCTTGTGCTGATACAGTTTCATGATTCTTTTTGTTCTTTTTAGACCGGAAATGGATTCTCTGAATTTACACATTCTTCAGGCATTCATGAATTGGAACCAATGGATGAAGACAAGATGTTTCACTTTTGGATACATGTTTAGTATACAATTTAGATGCAGTTACTTATGTGATTTTTGGCGATGTTTTTCAATCAGAATTAGAGTTCACTTCGAAAACCTATGTTGACATGTAACTAGAATCTATATTATGCAAATTACCAAGGTAAATCTTCAATTCTGATATGAGAACATCGCCAATAATTGCATTTAAAGATTTTTGTATCTAAGTTTGTTGGTGTATTTACTGAGGGAAATATGAGTTGTGGGATATTCATTCAGCGGTTCTGATTAGCTGAATGCGTTAATGCAAGGATGTAGGATTTTCCTGATCAGAGAGAATCCCGGTCGATTTAGGGTTTAGACTGGCACATTTGGTGTACAAATTAGGTGATAAGTTTGTATTTTTTTATCATATTCTATTCATTACTATGTTATGATATGAACAGTATCATGATGTGTTGT
>NW_027174440.1:0-2110 GCF_000499845.2 Phaseolus vulgaris | reverse complement strand
TATGTATATATTCAAAATAACAAAGGGAAAACTCACAACTGGAAGAAGTGTCATTTAAAATTGACTTAATTGTTCTTCAGTTCTTGTAACCATTGCAAATTTTGGTTTCAGTCCTCTAAATATTATTTGAGGTTTATTCCGAGTAGAGCTTAAAATTTTCGAAATGGTCTCAATCATCATTTGGTGGTGAAATGGCATAGATTTTGGCACATCATTGCCACACCATCAGTAAGCATGGTGATACATACCCTTTAAAAATACTTAAAACTCGTAAAAAAAAGTTAAAAGATTATTTAATCATATTTATGGGGACTAAACATATTTTACCCTTTAAATTTAATAACTATTGCAATAAGATCAATATTGTCTTCAATAGATAAAGTAGCTACTGACTACTACAGCATTTTTGTTTAGGACATCGTTCTTTTTCCATGTCTTTTTCCTTGCAGTGGCAGGTGGGTTGAACTAAATTCCATTGAAATGGAGTGTATGAGAATATCTCCTCCAATGATTTTCATTATTTAAAAGGGGAGAAAGAATACCCCAATAAAATCAAACTCCACGACTAGCATAATAATACAATAAAAACAGAATTTTATGAAACTTGTTACATATTAATTATGACTTTAATTTCCTTTATGAAGGCTGAAGAATTAATTGCAAAATATACCTTCCAGGAAGAACCTTGGCTATTTCAGCCCATTTGTTGCCATGTATACAATGAGCTTTCATAAGGGCTAATTCCTCCTCCAATGTCCAGGGATCCTTCTTTATGTCTGGACAAAGATGATTGCACCATCTGTAAATGTTTGAAGCTAATTACATGATAATGAATATATGTACCAAAGCAATGCGTGTGTATTTGGTGTTCATGAAGGTAATAACCAACAGAGTAATACCAGGAAAAATGAAAAGCAAAAATAACAAAGCTTGTATAACTTAATTTTTTTAGTAGCCCATATACAAAGCTACGACTAGTACTCAAATCTTGTAATAGTCCAAAAAAAGTTATTTTTTAAACTTAGGCATAGTCTGATGAAAGGTTTTAGAACTTTAAAGGCTAAAAATTCGAATTAAATCATACAATCAATTAATTAAGGATAGAAGAATTTCACACAGTTTAGTTAGCCTTACCGTTCTCGGCACTGTTTTCCTATTCGACCAGGCAAAGACTTGGATATGAAAGACCATTTTGAAGGTCCATGTATACACACCAATTCAACTATTTTATCATCCTCCTGCATGGCAAGTAAGAGAAGTTAATTATGAATTGGATTGTTCGAGAAAAAAAAAACAAAAGTAGAAAAGGAAAGGACTAGGTTTCAACCTCCTTTGTCCAATGTCCTTTAATAAGTTCAGGATTGAGAACTTTTTTCCATCTGTGAAGACATTGAACTTCTGATTTATCCGGAAAAAACGCAGCTGCATTCCACATTTTATAAATCAGTTTCATGAAATGAGCATAATGCTTTCCGTAAGCACTCAATACAAAAATTCTTGCATATATGCTGGCTATGCTCACATCACACAAAATAATTCCATTGGTTCACCCATATATCAATTCTCCATCACAAAATATAATGCATTCAAACATTAAGGAAAGATGCAAATAGAGATTTAAGGACTTTTGTTTCCCTGGTTTCATTCTGACTTTTTGACTTAAGTTAATATGTTCATCCTCAAGCCTTTTTAAGGTATATTCTAGTTTTTTAATGCTCCGATGAGTCTGCTCTGCAAATGGAAAACTCTAACACGGAACTCTGCAAAACTAGATTTATTGTGTCTTTGCGCAATTTATTTTAGAAACCAACAATCGTAGTCCTTCAATTCTAATATCTCAAGTTCAAATATTCAATACACCACAACAAAGTCACTCGACTCACTTCTGATTTTACCAGCATGCAATAGCAAATAAACTTTTAACTCAATGGGTCACTACATAGCAAATAAAAGTACATACCTATTTTCTTCCAATTCTTGCCATTAAAAACTTCAACAGCATTCTTTAATGTTTCATCCTGCAGCAAGTTAAAGAAAACACTAAATCCAATTACAAATAGGAGTAGCAATGAATACAAATATGTTGAATTCGATACACAATGAGTTAAAC
>NW_027174439.1:0-2126 GCF_000499845.2 Phaseolus vulgaris | reverse complement strand
TAAAATATTTTAATGTGAAAAATACTTTTCAAAACAATCAGTTAAGTTCAAACAACCATAATCGAATTAAACATGCAATTGAGAATGCTTATTAATATAAGTAATATATTCATACTTGTATTGGAAATATAATTAACTTAATATAATTTTTCATTTGTTGTGGAATAGCCATTTGAATTACTTCCATATTAAACTCTTCACAAGTGATTTTTCACATTCAATCAGTTGTTAAGGATTAAAAGAAGTACAATTTAAGTATATTTTTATATGAAAATGAAAACCGTTTACTATATTTAAATATATTCGCATGATTTGTTAACATTTACTCCCTTTTAATAGATATTTCTTTTAAAATATTTTATTATTAGTTGTGAGAAAACAAATTTAAAAATGAAAAGTTTTAGATGATGTGTATTTACTGAAATATATTATTAGTTAAGCATGAAAAGTTAAAATTAACAAGTTCTAACTAAAGGCTTTTATATTAAATCATATTAAATAAAGAATATAAAAATTTATGAAATATTTAAATAAGTGAAAATAAAAATTATATTTTTCCTCTTTTTAATAAAACTAAAAAAGTATTTTACAAATAAATTAAAAATTCATTAATTTGCTTTGTTAGTAGGAAAACAAGAGAGAGGAAAAACATCAGGAAAGTTAATCCAACACTCACAGGGAAAATTATACCTGAAAGAAATTGTCAAAAAAACGAATTATTTCATATAATAATAAAAGTAAGTTGGTATATAAATGTTAAATACTGGTAGTTAAATATATCACTTAGATTACATATATTCTCTCGAGCTTAGTTATTATTAGAAATTATTATTAAGTTAGGCGGAGATGATACTTTATATACTCTCTTTAAAAATGCTTGTTTATTTTCACACTTTTCAATCGTTGTTCAATCATGACCACAAACACAATGAAATCTAACTCAAAACAGATTCTTTTATTTATTTGTGATGTGTCAAAACATATGCATTGTGTTATACAAATTTAGTTATAAGAGACATCTTCAACTCAAAACATTAACAGTTTATTAAAGATGTTTGAAATTTTGTTTGATTTCTCTTAATGTAATATCCATACCTAAAATATAACTGTTAGTGAACCAACTTTAACTGTCAAATACTTAAAATAATATATAAAAATATGATGTAGCAGTTATGATAAAATAACTATTTTATTAAACCTTTATTTATGTCTAACGTTTATAAATATTTTCATTCTTTCGAAAAATGTCTCACCAAGAATTTAAAAAATTTACAATACTCACGCATACACTTTGAAAGAAAGATAATTCACCTTTCATAAAAACATTTCATTTAACTATTTTTTTACTTAATGCATAATTCATAAATAAATACACAGAAACATCTGGAATGAGCTCGGCGTGACAACCTTTGAAGCAAAGAGCCTCCGTTGTGTTGTCCTTATCTCAGTTCAACAAAAATCGAAACATATAACATCAAAGAGCCATCTTAAACTTTGTGATGCTTCATGTCTCCGCATCCTTTTTCAATTCCCAAATTAGTTTGGAGGCGTGGACATCGTAACCAGGCACTGTGTTATAATGGTTACGATGAGTTACCAAATCAAACAGTGTTACGACATTACTAAAAAATTCAGTGGGTGTCTCAGACATCTTCTGAGTGCTTCACCAGTCATCACATCTGAACACAGCATGCACGCATTAGTGTAAGCTTTTGTTTTGTCCTTATTTCATGTGTTTGCGACGCGTGTAGTTTAATGATTTAATATAAACCGACCCGGTTCCATATGCTGCTGCCTCAGGGCGCACCTCACATGCCTCTCATTCTCACTCATCAAACAGACCGCACATCCGAAGTCGTTGCCCAATGGCTCAAACAAACAATTTAAGTTATCCTTTCTTCTTTTTTTCTGGATAGGATGTACTTGCATTTCTATTAAACACTTTCAAAAGAATAAATAACTTTATAAAAATAATAAAATATATAAATTAATTACTTTTAAGTTAGACTTAAGTTGATGTACACGAAATTATTATGGTCACTCATCAGATATCTTAAATTCGTTAAGGTAATAATATTAAATCAATTATCCTATTTAACATATTATCTTTCAAACTTTATTATGCT
>NW_027174438.1:0-2150 GCF_000499845.2 Phaseolus vulgaris | reverse complement strand
TTTAGTGATTTAAAAAAAATTACACTAATACAGTAAAAAAATTTGGCATAAAACGTTATTGTAGTGTACTGTATTTGTGTTTCTGCCTCAACACAAATGTTGTTGGACAAAGTGACCATGGAAGATATTTTCTCTTCTCATGTAAATAATCTTGAATAAATAATACATATATCAATGGTAACCTTTTCATCTAATCGTGCAATCTTATTATAAAGTTTAATAAATTTATAATGATCAGTTAAAAAAATTCTAAAAAGTTTTATTTATATTTTCAGTATGTTTATGCGTGAAGGAACATGAATCTGACTCATGAAGCTAATGCTAAAAGGAAAGGGAGGGAAACCTTTTTCGGGAAGTCTTCTAACTATGAAATAAATTTCACCCAAATGGCTTCAAACATTTTAAATTCATTTTCCTTCCTATACTACTTCAACTTATCAACTTCTTAATAAACTTTTTTCTATGCAATAATGTTCTTCAATGTTTTATCTTGTTAAATATTAAAATTTCTCTAAGATTGAGAAATATAATTTACTTCATTCTACAATAGTGGTAAGTCTATGTTGGAGAAGATTTATATGTTACAAAATAAAATAGGGTTTCAAGCTTCATAACTCATAAACTGAAGCACCTTAAACAAATTATGAAACTCTTTTTTAAATCCCATTGTAAAAGATATATGCTTGCTTCATCTTCATGTGCACACTTCATAGAAGCACTTTTATATTTACAAAGGATGTTTCGTAAGTTGTAAACATCAAAAAGACTATGGTTTCTAAGAGTGATGCATTTATTTCCAACTATTTAAAAAAAAATCATTTACACACATATATAATATATATAACAATAATAAATTTTTTGATTACATTATCTTCATCACTTTGCGTGAAATTAGGTTGTACTAGATCGAATGACACACACAAACCTTGGTTTTATAATTAGCAAGTTGTGTTTTAAAATAGTAGGACGTAGAAGTCAACGACCGTGAATCCCATTAATCTAGAGAGAAGTTCGAGGAACTTTACGATTACTCTATTTTCCACAGAGACACGCGTCAGCTTCTGGTTCATCCAAATAACATCAACGAATCCAGCTACACTCTAGAAACGCGCTTTTACGAAGACATTAACTGTGGTTTAAAATAAACACGGTTTTCGCCGCATTCCTTCTTTCCTAAGCTCCTTCTTCCGTTGCCACCAAACAGAACCTTCTCCCAATGCCTATAAATATATCATCGTTCCTCTCCCACTTCCATCACCAAATCAACAACAACACACAAAGCAATTTTCATTACCAACACAAAAATATGCAATCCACTTCTTTGCTCAATTCCTCACAGATCTTCTTCCGTCCGTTTTCATCCTCAAATCCATGTTCCGGTGGCCGGAAAACTTGTTCTTTATCTCCGATCAAGGCTTCCATGAGAGAGAACTTCAGTGGGAGGTTGGTGGATGAGGGCATGATAACACTGAGGAAGAGGATCCACGAGATGAACATGATAGAGAGGAACTACGAGCCACCTTCGGATTGGATGGAGTGGGAGAAACGGTATTATACCAAGTATGACTCCATCATATGTGAAGCAGTGGGAGTTTTGCAGACACACTTGATGAACACTAGGCCTGGTTTGGCTCTTGGGGTTATGGCTTTGGTTGCAATCAGTGTCCCAACTTCTTCTGCTATGCTTTTCTTTCATTTGGTTGAGTTGGCTAAGGCTCTTCTTGCTGGAGTTACTCCCTCCTAGACCAGAATATTCTTTATTGTATGTACTGGTACGATCCGCACGACCAAGATCATTACTCATATCTAATCATCTCGACCGATGTCATAAAGATCATCACGTTTAAGGAGGATTAATCAACAATTAAAAACTAGATGATGCACTCTTATTCAAAAATGTGTTTAAATAAGAATAGAAGTACAAACCGATCGATTGATGAGGTAGAAGAGTAGTTAAAATTGTTCCGTTGTTCGTTGTTCCAACCTGAATCGAGAACATGGTTTGTTATATGTACTGAAATAGTGGTTTGTTATTTGGAAAAACCATTTATTTCATTTCATTTTTAGACATAGAACATGATATAGAATTTTGATTGTTTGGAATTTGGAGCCACCATCTTTTGGCATAATAGATGTTAAAGATTCTAATC
>NW_027174437.1:0-2155 GCF_000499845.2 Phaseolus vulgaris | reverse complement strand
GTGTGAAGCCACAATAAAAATCCTGCAACCAAACAAAGCCATGTTTGTAGATGCGTTGGTCAGAGGATTGAAAGTAGGACCTTTGGACAAATCACTCATTTAGCGGTCTGCGAGGGATGTGAATGTAGTTATATCTTGGGCAATATCCCATATTGAAGTAGAGGAGACTCAAGCACACAAAAGGATCAAGGAAAGGTATGATGACGAGTACAACAAACCATTTTAACGAGATCGAGGACAATGGAGGTGGCCAATTGACAAAAATGATTACTATTCTTTTAGATGGCCTACCTCTTTCAATGATCACAACGATAGACTAGACTTCTAGCCTACTCCTCTCAACGTGTCCAAGAAGCAATTGCTACGAGAGGTTAATGCCACAAGACTACTAGAGTTCCCAAAAGAGCAAATGAGCAATTTGGCCTTAATTGAAGTGCATTATGTGAATTTCATCGCACCATCGATAAGTGTTGCCTTGGTACACCAAATTGAACATTTGATTAAAGAGGGACATGTAGCATGATATCGAAAGGGAAAAGCAAGTCCCGATAGGTGGTTGGATCATGAATCAAGTGATTGTTCCCCTGATCCAAGAAAAAAAGTTAGGAAGATGAACACGAGTTTTCCGTGCTTGGAGATCATAACACCATTGTTAAAGGTTTCTCCGAGGGAGGGGTCATTGGAGCTTCCTAGAAAAGTTACGCTTGCCAGATAAAGAATGTTGAACAACCAAAGATTGAAGAATGACCTCAACCAACTATAACCTTTGATGAAGTTGATTTGTAGGATGTGGTTCCTTATCAAAATGATCTCATAATCATCTTGATTGCTATGAGGAGACATAATGTTCATCGGGTGTTGATCGACCAAGGCAGTTCAACTAATGTTTTATATTGGGGCATATTTGTGGGATTGAATATTCCGCAAGAATGTTTATAGACTTATGATAGAGTGTTAGGCAGTTTTGCAGGTGAACAAGTGGCAGTATGACAATCAAAATTCTTAATTGTTGGAATTGTTTATTTTTAAAAATGGATAGAGGATGAGCCAGTTGCCACCATATCCTCAGAAAAGTACAATAATTTATGTGGAAGTTGATCATGACATATTTTGGTGTCCCTTAGATCATTATTATCGATAATGAAACACAATTCGCAAGTAGGAAAGTTTAGGATTTGTTTGCATCTCAATGGATTAAGGTGATCTTCACTTCGATCAAGCATCCTCAAAGTAATGGTCAGACTGAGGTTTCTAACAAAGTCATTCTTCGGGGACTTAAGCAAAGGTTAACTGAAGCTTCAGCCCGATGGGTAGAGGAGTTGCCCACTAACAGGGTTATGTTTTTCTTCGAGGAAGGCTTGTATAGATGCATCTCGACACACTTGGATAATATCAAGGGAATTTGTGATCATGCCCAAGTTTAGATGACAACTCACAAGAGACAATCTAAGTTAAAAAAACATATATTTAAAGTGCATTCTCGGTCTTTCCAAGTGTCAGGCCTTGTCCTCAAACACACCTAAGCTATCCAAATGGTTAATAAGCATTCTCGAATTGAGTTTGTCCATGTCATTCGTGAAGTTGCCAGGAAGGTAGCCTATCAATTGGAAACGCTAGATGGAGGTACCATACCGAGAATTTGGAATGCTGATAGACTTTGATTTTATTATTGTTAACAATCTTTTTTGCAGTTGTCTTTTAATTTTTATTTTCACATTGATGGTTAATTTGTTCCCATTATGACTTTATGACAGGACATGCATACAAAGGCTTGTAGATCCTATTATGACTTTATGTTGGGGCATGCACACGAAGGCTTGTAGGCCCCATTATGACTTTTTGCTGGGACATGCACGTGAAGGCTTGTAGGTCTCATTATGGCTTTTTGCTGGGACATGCACATGAAGGCTTGTACGCCCATTACGAATTCCACCAAAGAGTTTTCAAGAGCTTACACCATGCGGATAAATTAAAGTACCACAGTTAAAAATACTTTGCACATTTTTACCTTAAGCTTTTCAAATATTCACGTGTTAAGTTACATCTCGGTTAAAAATAATTTGCGCATTGCTTAACTTACGCGTTTATTTTCATACTAAGACACTACTTCAAACATAAAATGATTAAGACATTTTAAGTTAAAGTGTAATCACCT
>NW_027174436.1:0-2182 GCF_000499845.2 Phaseolus vulgaris | reverse complement strand
TGAAAAACAAGAGGGGGGGGGGGATATATATTTTATGTATCTTTGAAGAATTAAAAGTCTATTTCATATAGTCAATGTACCATTGCATTTGCCTTTGTGAGAAAAAATATTGAAGCATATTTTATCAAATTAAACCATGTGAAACCAAACCTGCCCTTTGCTTTTCAGGAGTATCGTAGTGCTTTTGTTTTTCTTGAGACACAATGAGTTAATGTGAATTCTTAACAAAATAAAGCTGACAAAACGTTCAGGATCTTCCTGTCCCAGGAGCATGAGCTTGTAAACAAGTACAATTATGTTGTTAGCCTTTGGAAAAGGGTGAGTGATAGTTATTTGTAGCTTCTATTAAATTTGTAATCTTATTCTTAAATTCCATGAATGTTGTATTCTTCAGGTATCAACTGTCACTGGAGAATTGCGTTATGTTGATGCATTGAGGCTACTAAACACCTTGGAGGATGCATCCAAAAGGTTGGGCACTATTCTTCAATAAGCATTTTAATGAAAAGAACATACTTATAAGAGAGCAACAAGAGATGTGTACCTCCAATAGACAACCAAAAAAATAAATATAAAGCCATAAGAACGAAGAAAAGAACATCTGCTATTCAATGCTCTAACCAATCTCTCTGCTTGCCTAGCAGAGAAATCTCTTTAATATAGCTCTCACATCTCTTGAACAGTCTGACATTCACCAACAGTAGAAAAGGGCCCTCACCACAAATGTCACTGTTGGTTTGTGAACTAGGAAACACTGCAACTTTTAGGATACAAAATACCTGCAAAAAATCATCTTCATTAATCCTATTTAGCAGGCTTTAAATAAAATAGGTGGTTGCATCACATAATGCGGCTGCCATGACTGCATCATGCCATAGTTGCGGACCACGTCATATTGCAACCACAATTCAAAAGTCAAAACCTAGCTACTAAGCACAACATCCCAAATTGAGGACTAGTCCTTAGAGAGGGGGCCTTAGAGTGTGAAGGTTTTTGGCAAGTTATGCTATTGCACAAAACATTACAGCAAGGGCTAGTTGATGAAAGGGTGCTATTTTTTCCTCTTTGGTGCAGGTGTTTTATCCTCTAGTGAGAAGAGAGAATGAATAATTTCAAATTTGTATTATTTTAATAGAATTTGGAATTCCACCCTTTTAAGTAATAAACTCATGAATTTCTAATTTCTAATTTTTATTCTTAAAAATTCCTTTTCCAAAAAAATAGTTCATTTCATTACAAATCATTTTAGTTTTTTTAGAAAATGAATTATTCTTTTAAAACTCTTCATCCAAACACAACATCATGTATTGTGCAACCGTTATCTAGCTCAGCAAGCAACTTTTTTCTGAACTCAGGCTACACACTAATTGAGAAAGCACTTTATTATTGGCTTCTTACTCAAACAGTAGACAATTTATTCATTGTAATGTCACACGTTCCTATTGAAGAATGTGTTCTGTTGGAAATAAATGTATTAATTGATCTAAAGGCTTGGTAAACTAAGGAGGATAAATACTATGGTGCATAACTGTTTGCAACTCTTTGGTGCATCTAGTTGGAGTAGTGGTTGCACATTTATGGGTATCTAGTTGGTCTCACTGGTATTCAAAGTGAGTGACTATTATAATGTACAGACAGAGCGACTAGCAAGCCCTATTTTATCGTTGATCTTTATTCAGTTCGTTATTTCTTGCCTTTCATATCAAGAAGCCATTTGAACTGAAGGAATTAACGTGCAATACGACTTTTTTATTTTTCTTAGATTTTGTTTTTTGTCTGACAATCTCTCATGCAGGTTTGTTGGTCAAGTTAATGCGACTCTTGCCCTTCTTCATCCAATCAACTGCACAAGAGAGAGAAAAATACATATGGTGTTTGATATGACAACTATACCAGCTTTCTTGATTGTTCTAGGGTGCCTTTATATGGTATTGAGACCAAGGCGACCAAAACCAAAGATTAATTGAGGCTTCTAGCTACCATTTTGAAGTCTAATGGAAGGATTTGACAAGGGTTCTCCATGTTGGCAAGTGTAAGCTTGGTGGTAAGGATTTACACCATTTTTATGATAGACGTACATAATTTTGTCGGATTTTTAGACTTTGTTGGTCATGAGTACCCTCAAGCACATTTAGTTTAAAAATAGTTTTTTATGCGTCAATTTTTGCCTGTATGCAAATTG
>NW_027174435.1:0-2221 GCF_000499845.2 Phaseolus vulgaris | reverse complement strand
AATATATCAACAAACTTTATGTTAATCATCCTGACAAGTTAGTCACCTTTGTGCTCATGCATACATTTCAACTTAAACTTCCAGCATGATAAGAAAATTCATTCTAGGACTGTTTTGAAAATTTAGTTTACAAATTACAGGGCAAGGTTTCTTTCTCATTATAAATTATGGTCATATTTCCAATGAAAAAGGCCTTTCCTATCAATGTATTCTAATTAAGTTTATTTTCAAAAGGCCAAAATTGATTCCATTAAACTGATTAATTTCAATCCCCATGTAAAAGCTTGTAAATATAACTGTTCCAATGGATCGTAATTGGCAGGTTTAGGCAATATGGGTTATGGGAGAGATATGCAGAACTCTACCCTGACAAAGACCTGATCTACACAATTGGTGTTAGTGACTACACCAAAGATTGGTTCTTTGCTCAAGTTACCAGGTACAAACAATGGGTTTTTCTTAACAAAGTGTGTTGCAATGTGTAACAGTGTATTGTTGGCTTTTACATTTTGCTCCCATTTTCAGGAAGAAAGATGACAACACATTTCAAGGAACCACATGGCAGATCAAGTTTGAGCTTGATAAGGTGAACAAAAGCAGCAGCTATAAACTGCGGGTGGCTTTGGCATCTGCAACATTATCTGAATTTCAGGTGCATTATTTCTTAAGTTCATTAGTCTAATTAAGTTTTATAATCTTAACCTATATTAATTAATATTTTCTACAATTTTTAGGTTCGAGTAAATAATCCAAAGGGTCCTCGTCCTCTATTTTCAAGTGGGTTGATAGGAAGGGATAACTCGATCGCAAGGCATGGAATTCATGGACTGTATTGGCTTTACAATGTAGACATACCAGGAACTCAATTTGTTGAAGGAGATAACACAATCTTTTTGACACAGACCAGAGGCAACAGTCCATTTCAGGCAATTATGTATGATTATATTCGTTTGGAAGCTCCACCATCAACCTTCAATAACACAAACTCATAAATTTTCTGTTTAATTAACCTTTTCTAATCAAATCCCACGAATAAATACTGGGAATAAAGAATGGAGCCTCTGAAATACTGAAAAGTTCAGTTTCTTTGTAGCTTCTACTTGTTTGTAGTTTCTCATGTAATGAAATTTGTACAAGAACTTCATGTTTAATTTTAATTATAAAGGATTAGGACTGTTATCATCTTTTGCTTCATGGTTATAGCATCTTACACCTGGAGGAAATGGTGCAGTATCTAATATTTTATCATTAACACTACTCTATCAAATTTTCAGTGCAAAATAATGAAAAAAAATAAAATATATATAATATTTTTGTTTGTTGAAGTAGTTTGTTAATATTTTACTCTATACTACATTTGATGTTGTTTAATATTTCTCATTTTGCACTATAATGAAAGTTTACTTATGCTTTAAATAATAAAATATAAATAAGTTTTTCATTTGCCTGAAATGTTATAAATATAATCTATTTGATAAAAAAATTCAATTCATTAATTTGTATAACATCCTTCTAAAAAAATATATCTAGTATCATCTTACATCCCCTTTAACTGAAAAAGTTATTATTACTTCTTCAAACACTCTAATATTTTTTTTTTACAATTTTAAATTAACATAAATTGGTAATAATCCTTTGTTTAAATGGACAGAGTAATCGTGAATTACTTACTATAAACCCCCCCTTTATGTGTTCACTTTTTAAAAATAAAAAACTGTTTAAATCAAACAATTTATAATTGTTTTATCCAGTAGAAGTTTGACTGTCATCAAATGTGGCTGTCACGTATTATTTAATAGATTCATAAATCTCAACAAAGAATAGTTCATAAAATAAAACTAGTCAAAATTTTTATAAGAACTCAAACAAAAAAGTTAAAAAAGTTTAGTCAGAAAAAACATATATAAACCCAACATTTATTATACTGTTGTGATCAATAAATGTTTTCAAATACATTTACTATAACAAGATCTGGACTTTACATAGATACAAATTTATCAAATGGCAACGTTCATCTTGCGTCTTGATAAAAAAAAATAACTTCCCATGAATGCACAGTCAATTGTTAACACTTTGACGCTACCAGCGTCGACTAAATCGATAATAAAGAAAACATCATATATAAACATAAATTAATTATGTGAACATGTAAATAACTTTAAAATTTATGTATTTATTGATAGATAACTATTATTAAGTTGATATTAAATATAATATATTT
>NW_027174434.1:0-2223 GCF_000499845.2 Phaseolus vulgaris | reverse complement strand
GGATTTGGATTTAGATTGCATTTTGAAATATTCCATCATGATCACACCCTAGTTCCTATTATAGATGTTCTGTCTTTGATTCATTTAAATCCTCTCATCTTTGCAGACAGCATTTAGGACCAAGGCAAAGGAGTATCATCCTGATCAAAACCAGGATAATATTGGTAAGTCTTGATTTATCAGAGTATACGATATTGTAGCCTCAGGCCATAATATTATTAATCACATATCCATGTATGTGGAAATATACAGAGGCTGCTGAGGCGAAGTTCAAGGAAGTGTTGACTTCCTACGAGGCCATAAAACAGGAAAGAAGGAACTGAACTCTGCTCAACTATCCTGGGACCCGAAAGGATGCGAGGTATTCTAAATGGGTTACTAAAGTGCCTCATTACTTCATCGAATTATCATCCGGCTAAAATATAGTTGCTCTTTGAGTAAATTTTCTGCAATGATTATAGAATTAAATTATCGTGTTTTTTTTATTTTTAAACTCATCAAATATATAAGGTTATGTATTTAATTTTAGCACTCCAACCAGATAATTAATGCCCCTGTAACGTGGTCTCAGTAGATTCGAGGGGGTTGTGTTAGCCCATTAATTCACTTCATGTACACAGTTGGACCCTCCAAAGTAACAAAACTATGTGTGCATTAATTATTGTTCTACTACGTAGAGCATACGTTCCATGCAGTCTCCACGAACGAAACGATCGAAGTTCACCTATAAGCATTTCCACTTTGGAGTTTGGATTTTAGCTGTTAACTTTGTTTATCTATCGTTTTTTTTCAACTAATTATCAATTTGACTGACTACCTCGTAGCAACTTATAAAGTGATTTGCAATTTAAAAAACTATTCCTGTTACCTTTGTGTTTAGAGATTACATTCGGCAACTGCAGAAAAATATTTTATCGATGTTAAAGGAAAAATAATAAAAGTTTCTTTTGGTCAATTTTTCGGTAAGGAAGCTGGATGTCATGTATCTGAGGTGGTCTAACAAACTTAGAATTTTCGCTTTGTGTACACAAGATTATACGTTCCATTATGTTTTCCTCCTTTTAGTAAGTAGAGTGTAACACTTGTTTAACAGACTTGCATAACTTGTTTGTCTTGTTCATTGAATTGAATCGTACATTTGAATCTTTTGCAGCATGACTTGACTGAGCGGCAATGCTGTTGCCAAGCCTTGATTGAGTGGCAATGTACGTTATTATGTTTCCCTCCTTTTAATAAATAGAGTGTAACACATATTTAACAGACTTGCATAACTTGTTTGTCTTGTGCATTGAATCGTTTGCAGCATGACTTGATTGAGCGGCAGTGTCTTCGCCAAGCGTCGAACCCGGGGACCCTATTGCTTTTCGAAGGTTGAAATGTTGTCCCATAAAGATATGTCATGGTTTTTCTTCCATTAGTGTCTCTAGCTTTAATTGTAATTTATTTAGATACTTGACCGCTAAATTTGAGGTGATTTGCAAAGTGAATTAGCAAAAGCTAAGGGTTTTGTATTTAATACCTACTTTTTCTTTAGCTTATCAGATTGATCCTTGGGGTTGATCATGCATGTCACAACCTGATTTCGACTTTCGCAACTTCAGCGAAATTATTTGTGTAAGTTTTAAATTATATTCTTATTGTGAAGAATAAAATTCATTTGAACTAAAACTTCAAAATATAAGTAGTAACTAGTTAACAAATATTAAAAAATAAAATTTTCAGTCTAAATCGACTCTATAGAAAACTTAACATTAAAGCTAGATTGCTTTCAAATGCCTCAAAATCGAATCCGTTAGATTTCTAAAGAATAAAAACATCGGTAGTTCATTTGTGAAGACGGACTCACTGAATTCTCGTTTAAGCAGCCGGGGGATTTCGGTAGTAAGCTGGAACGGTTGCAGGGAAGAACATCTGACGGACTCCTTCTGCCTTAATTATTGGCATGATGATTCCGGATGCGCTCTGACAAAAGATAAAATTGTTTATTGCAAGAGTAATTATCCAGATGAAAGAACAATGAATAGACAAATTTTGGTACTTACAGAAATTAACCGAAGTCCAATCCACATCCGTTTAGGTGAAGGAAATGGTAGCAGTAAACGGCCGACCCCATATGTTGCAACAGCGAAGAAATGGAGAACCAGGGTCAACGGCCGAGGATTTAATCCCGAAAGCAGAGAGATTGGCCCTTCCGAGAATTGACCTCCAAGACTAAGATAATCG
>NW_027174433.1:0-2248 GCF_000499845.2 Phaseolus vulgaris | reverse complement strand
CATATCCTGCAAAGAATTAATGAAATGAATGCAGAGACATTTCTATACAGTTTGAATCTTCACTCTGAAGTAGCAGCACTGACGGAATAAACTGTCACCTTTGGCTATAAGATCAGGCCTACCAGTGCCTCCTGCTTGTGGTTGCCTTCTACTACCCACCAGGGTCTGTTAGAGTCAGCATGACTATTGCTTTCTTCCTCAGTAGCAGCAGGAAGATTAAGATCAAGGAAGTCCCTAATTTCTGCCACTGGTTCCTGAAGTACAACTGTTTGAAAGTTTCTACTCTCAGACCCACCAGTCATATGAGATCTCTTGTGGCCACCCAAGGCTTGGCCTGATGGAAAAACTTTGAGGCAAATTGGGCACTCGTGCCCCTTGCTCTTCTTGGACTCAGTAACTGTTTCCACCTCATCATGAAAACCAGCACCATGTTGACTTTCCCCCAGATACTCACGGTCAGTGTTACTCATGAGCTTGTTTTCAGTTGTTATTGGGTCAGGAGGGAGATCAGTTTCAATGCTGTTCTCGCTGCTCTCATTTCTCGAAGCAAAACACCCCTTGATCTTCTTGTGGCTAGCTCTATGCCCCCCAAGAGCTTGGTATGAGTGGAAGGTTTTATTGCAAGTGGTACACTCAAACTTGCCTCTCTTATTAGAGTTCTTGCTAGATTCAGCTTCTGAAGCCTTGTCCACCCAGTTCTTGTTTGACTTCAACTCAGAACCGAGAAACTTTGTCTTGATCGAATAGTACTTGTTGCCAGTAGTAGTGGACTTTGATAAAATCGATTCTGGTCCATTGACTCTGCTCCTCCCATGTTCCCCTTCTGAATCCCCCAATGCAGACACATACTGAAGCTCAGACTTGTTGACCTTTTCATATCCTATACTGGAAACTCCACTTTTGTTCACTCTAAATCCATTTTCAGCAATCTCCACAGTAGCAGCAGTAGTAGTCAAACGTTGTGAACTCTTTCCTCGGATTGAGTTGGGATTTTCCGAATTCCCAACCTCCCACTTATTATCACTTTGCTTGATCATTCTTGCTGTGTTAGGCGTGAAGTTACTGTTGCCATCAAATTTGGCAACCAGATTAGTTCGAACTGAAGATCGAGCTTCGAAATAAGCAGAGTTGTTGTCAGAGGACTCGGCAACAGAATGAGGACCACTCCAAGGACTCACATCCCTACTAAGCATCATCAAGCTCATAGCAACCTCTTCTTGCTCTTGCTCAACCTCAGAGAGAGAAGAGGAAGGATTGGCAAAAGACACAACCGAAGAAGTTGCTGCAGCAGAAGCAACCGTGTACCTTGTTCTTCTCTTGGACCTTCTTCTCTTATTCGGAGCAGTTGCTTCGTTATCAGACTGACTATCCATGACCACCTTAGCATTAGTCCACGAATCTTGATCTTCCAAGCTGTTGGAAAGTCTCTCTTTCTCGGAGTGGCATTTCATGTGCCCAAACAAGGCCTTCCAAGAGTGGAACGCTTTGCCACACTCTTTGCAGAACTTGTCAAACACCAAAGCGTCTTCGCTCGAATGATCTGAGATTCTCCAAGTCTTCTTGGGGTTCTCTCGGAGGCCATAGGCAGCGTTGGTTGCAGCAGCTTCAGAATCTTTGTCTCCATCATTGTTGAGAGACGACGAAAAAAGCTTCCGCGACGGAAGCTTTTCTTTTTCCTCCGACGACAAGTTGGTGATATGAGACCTCATGTGACCCCCCAAGGATCTGCCACAAGGGAAGCACTTGCCGCAAAACTTGCACGCGTGTTTCAATTCCTGAATTCGATCTCCTTCCATTGAATTTGGTCACGGATCAGTGAAGAAAAAGGGCTGGGTGTTGATTGGAGGGTGAATCAGAGAGTGTCCAGGAATGCTGAATTCATCGATCTCGTGACAGCAATCAGAGAAGAAGAAAAAGTAGAGCTAACAAGAGGCAGACGAGATTGTTGAGGTGAGAGTGCGGAAAAGCTGCATCAGGGTACCCTTTTGCAGTGAGGTTCTTGGAGTTTGGAAATCTAAGGCAGAAAAAGAGGAAAAAAAAGAAGAGATATAGAATGAGAAGTGAAGCAAAGGAAAGCAAAGTTGTGTGAGTAGCAGTAGAAGTGGGCTTTTGGTTAGTTGAGTTAGGAAGAAAAAAATGAAAACTTGAAGAGGTGTGGTGGTATGGGGTGTTACCTTTGATGGTAATGATGGCGATGAAGAAGGGAAGAGAGAGAAATGAAGTGTGTTCTCTCCACTTGACTATATTT
>NW_027174432.1:0-2255 GCF_000499845.2 Phaseolus vulgaris | reverse complement strand
GGGGGCTTGTTGAGGGTTCTCATCGCCACCCTTCCTTAGCAATATTTTCAGTGGTTGCTTCCTGGCGTGGCGACGCAATCGGGGACTCGGTGATTAGGATTGGAGAGGTGTGAGCGACCTCATCCCCGATTGGAACGATTCCTGCAGCTGAAGTGTTGGAAGGAGGGCCCCTCCTGCTGATATATGTGGTGTAGAGGCACTCGGGGGGTCCTCCAAAAATTTGGCTCTGGGGCTCAGCCTCATTGCAGGTGGCGCAGTGGCCAATGGAACTGCTTGGACTGGTGGTGAAGGGGCTTGTGGTGTTGGCGATGAGGGAGGAGGAGCAGGCGTTGATGGGGGTGGTGAGGTTGAAGAGGGGGTGAGCAGGTGGAGAAGATGGTGCCACCCTCTTCCTTTTCGTGACAAGGCCATCCTCTGTGACCTCGTCGTCCTCTTCTTCCTCTTGGACGACTTGGGGGGCTTTCCGCTTAGGCCTCTTAAGGACCAGTTCTTGCGTTGGGTGGGCTCCTTGGCGGGTGATCGCCCATGAATGATGGCCTTCTCGACCGCCGAGTTGGGCACCGTCTGGGAACCGGTCGCCAACCGTGGTTGCGGGCGAGCGCCTTTAAGTCGCGAGCATGTTTTCTTACCAACATGGTGTCTGCATGAAATAAAGTGCATAAGTTAGCTCAAAGGAGAAAGGGGTAAGTGTACAAGGCAATAACAGGAAAAACAGGCATATGCAGAAAAGATAAAACCAAAGTCTTGTGCGAACAAGAAACCCAGAAAGAACAATATCAGAAGCAATGTCAAGACAAAAGTGTAGCGTCCTAACCTATTTGGAATTCCAACTGGTCCTCAAGAACTCGAAGGAGATCAGGGTGGGGGTCAAGAATGTTATGTTTGGCATCTGCCACCCTCTTCCAGAATAGGCAAAGGTCTCGGTCCAAAGCTCCCATGCTATCAGGACTTCTGGGCCTCCTGAAGCAGCTCTTGGACTCCTTTTTCCCCTTGTCACCCAGTACAAGGGGAAGCCGTCGAGAGGGAAGTGTCGTTATCGTTTGCGCGAACTGGATTGAACTTCCCCTTCCAATCTTTGTATGATTGCTGGAAGATGGTAAAAATGGATCTCCTAGCAATGGCATTCAGGCTGACCCACAGGCGGTCTCCTGGGTGTTTGGCCTCAAACAGGAACAAGAAACACGTCCACGACGCGGGCAACCCCAGGTGGGCGCACGTTATTTCAAAGGCTCGAACAAACGCCCAACTGTTGGGGATGAAGCTGGGCGGCAGCAATGTTGAGCTCGGTTCAAGAGTTCCCTCTCGAATCGAGTAAGAGGGAACCTGAGTTTGACCTTCTTGAAGAAAGTGTGTAGACGAAGCAGAAGGGTCCGTCGGCGCTCACTTTGTCATCGGCGCACACTGGCAGAGCGGCGGGGCAAGGCAGCACCATCATCCTCTCATCGTGCTCTTATTGAAACGATTGATAGGCACTCGTCCCCCTTTGTCAAACGCAGAACTGCTCCCGCAGTGTTCACCAACGAGGTTTCCTTTAATAGGGCTGGGTTAGCCCATGAGTATAAGCCTTGAAGTCTGGCAGAGGGATGGGGGCTCCTCCAGCGTTTTGGGAGTCGCCTGGGCCAGAGCAGCTTGGAAGATGCAGGCTCTCAGCCTGCGAAGAGGAAGCGCCACGAACTTGGGGTGGTCGTGCGCTTGTGAAGAGGGGTTTCGTGCTGATGGAGGGGGGTTCGGGTGATCTTTGTGCGAGTCATGATAGCAACTGCAAAGGAAGAAGAAAGGAAAAACAATCAGGAGGGTTACAAAGGCTGACTCGATCATAGAGGGAAGGTGAAAGACGAACGAATGTGAGTTCGTTGCGACGATCGACAAAGCCCTAGGTTACGCAGAAGAGAAATGGAAAAACAGCCACAACGTATGCACCAGACAGTTACAGGATGATGCAAATCGGTGAAAATGCAAGGAAACCTAGCAGATGAAGGAAAGTAGTTACCTTTCGATGATCAGGAGAACGTTGAAGGGAGGTGGTGATCTAGAGCGTCGAGGAACGTCGAGAGTTTTCGCAGAGGAAATGAGAGCATATGCAAGTGTGAAGAAAGTGATGGAACAGTAGGAGCGTAAGGGGTTTAAGGGTTTTCGAAATAAGTTTGGAGAAGCACTAACGGCAGATGAAGAGAAGCCGTTGATGAAGCCACGTGTCGAGCGATCGCTGAAGGGTTTGGTGGAGCGTCAGAGCAGCAGAAAGTACGATCGCTTGG
>NW_027174431.1:0-2335 GCF_000499845.2 Phaseolus vulgaris | reverse complement strand
CTTGCATCTATCTCTGCTGAAAAAACACATTATATGCATAACAATTAGAATATTTTCTCCTCAAAATCTATATGTTTACATGCCGTTCTCTTTAATTAGTAGGGCATGTGATACATTAATTTAAAAAAAAAATAAACTCGATAACCGTTATCACCATTGTCATAAGGCTTTGTGTATCAATCATGATCATTCTTTTTAGAAGTTCCACTTTTATCTTTGATTTTATAAGGTGAGAAGGTCTACAATATTAATCATGTTAATTATGAAAGTAATTTCTCTTAGTATAGGGTGAATCTCAATATTTTTTAAATCTTAATATACATCTATATAAGTTATAGAATTTGTCTAATAATTATTTGATTTTTTAGAGAAAATTTGTGTAATCAACTTACAAATGTTAGTTTTTATTAACTTATTTGACATGCATTCTATTATATTGTCTATTTTTGTATTTGATCGTCTTAATGAATCTAGCTTGTATTATCTCTTATGTGAAGTATAGTTTAATTTAGAGTCTATTTTTTTTCTCAGTAATGAATAAATTGAATAAAGAGAAATACTTCAAAGATGATCAACCCTTATACATTTAAAGCTCAAGACTTCCTTCTCTTTTATAGTTGGCCAATACTGCAAATAGGCCATAATCCAAAAATAAACAAAAGATTTCATATTAGCTATAGTTCAATCTCTTGCATGTCTTTTGTTCTAAACAAAAAAAAAATCAATTGACTTAGAAAAAGTCATTTGGCTACTTCTTAAACATTTATGATAAGTTTACTTTATTCCAATTTAAGCATATTCCAATTTAGATTTGGTTGAATTTTTCTTTTTTGGAGAAAAATTTCATCACTTGATGACTATATATGATATATTATTTAGAATATTGATGGTGTGTTTCCTTAATGTGACATTATAGGTAAAGTTGCTAAATTGGTCAAATTAACATGTAAATTTGACTTTACTCAAATTGTAATTATATTTTTTATTTTGTAATATTGTTTATAGAAATTTAATAAATAATTTCATCAAGTTAAAAGTATATCTATCTTTCTCCTTAGTAGAAAATTTGGATAGCAATTTATAAAGTCAATTTAATATGGACATTATTCTTCGTAACAATTTGCCATAATATATTAGGAAACTTTTTTAATCTTAATCTCTTAGTGTCTTTTGGTAAGATAATCGTTTCATGTTAAGCCATGGTAGTGTGACAGGTTGTGCACCTAACATTATTTTGAAAATATGTTTTTTTTTATATATATAGATTTGAGTACCCCTAATACTTCCATTAATTTCATATTCTATTGTTGATAAAAAAATTAATCTCTCATAGTCATTGAAGTAGTCCCCTCTTGGAATTGAAGAATCTATCCACTCATATAAAATGATTTAAAACCAAACGTTTCATTTAAAAAATTCATAGGATCTTTGGTCAAAGCTACAAATACATAGAATACAAACACATGGAATAAAGGTAAAATTTGAAAACAAAAATGGATATGATAAAGAATGAAGGAAGAACATTTCATCTCGAGTGCTTCAAGACTAAATGCAATATTACTTAAAAAAAGATCTCCATGATAAAAACCTAAATAAAAGGTATCAAAATATGAAGACAAATAAATCTCAAAAATAAAATTTTATTCAAACTCAAGTATTCTTGTGCATAACGAAAATTCTCTATATATATTATGATTATTTTATTCAAATTCAAGTATTCTTGTGCATAACGAAAATTCTCTAGGTATATATTATGATTATAAGGTATATTCAATAAGTTTCATAAGATTAGTAAAAGTAGTCAAACAAATCATCAAAGGTTTACAAAGTCGTTAAAACTTCACTACTTATGGGTGAAAGGAGTTGTAACTCCATCATTAAAATTCGTTAGGTCAATAAAGTAGTTTGAAGTTTGTTTGTTTGTTTTGCAGTTTCTTTGTTCTTAATGAAGTACTTAGTGGGATTATAGTTTTAAATTACTATGATTTGCAGCTCCAGCATGGTGACATGGAGGAACCAAGATTCCCGACATGATAAGATAAGAGGGCACTGCAGATTCTTGAGTTCAGTAGTCCCAACTTTTGAAGGCAACAGGGATTACTGCTTTTCATGTTTGGGACAACAAAAAATGCTATTCGGTCTGACCCTATTTTACAGCGTCGGTCATTTTGCCACGTGTACTCCAATTACTAGTTATTAGTTTTTTAAAAACCATATAAATAAACTAGTTGTTATGGGTGGTTACCCTTCATAATGATACCACTACGTTCGAATAAGATATTAGATTCTTGATATGTTTGTACTGTAAATAATGAAAATATACTCTCTTTTTTTA
>NW_027174430.1:0-2363 GCF_000499845.2 Phaseolus vulgaris | reverse complement strand
GATTGTGTTCCACTTTTAATTTGAACTCATGATCTTTAACAAGAACTTTATCACTTCCACTATACCACTTATATGCGTATGTTTTATAGCAAACTTCGATGTGACTACAATTTTATAGTAGCAAGGTTTTCATATCTTTTATAAAATGCTTTGATTTAGTACATAAAAATATAGCTGATTCATGAATTGAGTGATCAATATATATGTATTTCAGGCTCCTCCATGCAGTTCAAATGAGGTGGAGGAAAACCTTTCTTACCCTACTTCCTACATGGGAAACACTGATGTGTTCGAGATGATCAACCTTCCAGATTTGATAAAGCCAAACTATCCGCAGTTGAAAAATGATTACTTGAGTGCAGTTGAGGTTGAGGCCACCCCACTTCACACAGTACCATCGTTTGAGTCTTCATCGGGGTATAACTTCCCTCTACTCCCTGATCCACTAATGGACTTTCCAGTGTTCCCAGAGTACCAGGACCTTGTTCCAGAGTCCTTTGGTCCAAATTTTATGGAAGGGTTCGAGGAGAATAAATGTTCAGAATGTGTGTGCAGCCAGAAGCTTGAGACTGGGTTGTTGCCAACTCTTGGATTGGAGGAAAATTCTCAAATTACAACTTCAAATGGCTTATTTAAGGACTTCCCAAATGAGATTTTTGAATACTTTGAGCACAATCCAACCCCAACAGAACAATGAACTGTGATCTTTTGATTGGAGTGCTAACTGCTATGCCCTGTAATCGTTTTCCTCATTTACATGTGCCATCCTTTTGTGGTATACAGTCAAAACTAGATGTTTGCCAATGTATGAACTTATATCAGGTTACTTGATTTAATCATGGAAAAACTCAAGCTGCACAATATCTAGTTAGTGGAGGAACTTAATATTGCACATTTGAGTGTTTCCCATATTTTGTAGATACTTCATTTTATCAACCAGAAACAAAGATCACATATCATAGATCCATGCAAAAAGACCACAATAACAGAGCACAATAGTGACAATAATTTCTGCAATTATGACTGTACAATAAGTTTGCTACTTTTACCCCCATATATGAAGAGGAATGCCAACACAAATTTCTAACACACTCTTGAACACACACTACAATTGATTGAATTTTATGGGAATTCACAAATTTTGAAGGGTCCAACTACTCATTTTAATGATTCTCTTTCAGTAGTTTTCAACCAATCACAGAGTGTGTATAAGAGTGTGTTATATAAGTGTTACTAACATTTCTCATGAAGTAAAATCGTCACTCCTAAAAGCAAACTAAATCGAAAAACAGATACCCTTATCACTAGAACCGGACCAGTAATATCCAACATCTTTCTGCAGCTTGATGATTGTGGATAACTTTAATAATGATCTTCTTGACCAGATTGGGGGAAAAAATATTCCTAGACCAGTATATCCAAGTCAACCAATAAATACAGGAACATGAGTAAAACAATTCATTTCCAGACTGTCTCATTTGCATCTGTGAAGATTGCATTATGATGCTCCACTAGCAACTGAATAACTTCAATTGCACCAAAGTCTACTGGCGTGCCATCATCCAAAGGAATAGGAGATGATGCATCTATGGCTTCGCCATCATCTGCAACACACGAAACAAGAAAATAAATGGCAATCTCCAATCAGTACTAATATGATAAGTCTATAATCTGCATTAATTTTTGCAGGTGGAGTTTAGTCAATAGAAGTAAACTAATAAACTGCTAAAATGAATTTAGCACCCTCATTAAAAACACTGCAGTAACTAGTGAGTAGAATGCAATGTCAATTAAAGATGAACAAAATACAACCTCAAAGAATTTTTTAAATGTTCAGCCTCACACTATAGAAAGGTAATCCCAAGATGAAGCTAGAATCAGTTAATTTTAGTAGTAATTGACTTGCATCTCTAGTATATTGATTTGCTTAACCAAAACTGGCTTAAAATCATCAGAAATCAGTGTCAACCCTATAAGAAAAATGTTGAAGAGATTAAATCAGAATAAATGCGGAAAAATTTTGGTGAAACAGAGGTGAGACAAAAAAAACGAAGATAATGCTGTACAATTACAAAACAAAACTTTCCCAAGAGTTGCTTTTGTAAGGCTTGCAGAGTCATGCTTCTCATTGGATAAAAAATAATCATTACAAGTGCTTTCATTTACTCGTCAGGTAGTGAGTTGGTAAAAGAAAAAAACAGAAAAGAAAACTTGTAAGTATCTAACTTATAAGTGGTATAGTGGTAAGACAGACTTTTTTGGATACTACTTAGAAGTATCTAACTTATATCCCTAAAAAATCAAATGAAAAAGGATTGGATACTTTTTAGATGAATTACCTAAAAGTATCCCAGAAGTATCTT
>NW_027174429.1:0-2386 GCF_000499845.2 Phaseolus vulgaris | reverse complement strand
TTACGCCTTTTGGGTGCAAAAATTGGCAAGCACTGTTCGATCAGAGCCATCAACCCAGTTTCAAACCCCGAGTTAATGTCAATAGGTGATGGAGTCCATCTTGGTGATTTTAGCAAGATAATCACTGGTTTCCACTATTCAAACGGATATGCTTGTGGAAAAATAGAGGTTCAGGATAATTCAGTTGTGGGGAGTCAAAGCCTAGTCCTCCCAGGTTCTGTTGTAGAAAAGAATGTCATTCTGGGTGCTCTTTCAGTTGCTCCAATGAACTCTATACTCCATGAGGGTAGCGTGTATATTGGATCCCAAACCCGAGTTGCAACCAGGAACTCTTCAAACTCTTTAGATGAACGGATAGAGGAGATGGACATGGAATACAAGAAAGTAGTCGCAAATATGGCTGCAAATTTAGCTGTAACAACTATCAATGTCAAAGCAAGATACTTCCACCGCATTGGTGTTAGTGGAAAGGGGCACTTGAAAATCTATGACAAACTTGAGGGCATTCCACTGCACAAGGTTTTTCAGCCTGGTAAAAGCTACCCCGTCATGGTAAGACACAGTAATAGCTTGAGTGCTGATGATGATGCTAGGATCGATGCACGTGGTGCATCTTTGAGGATTCTTTCTGATGCACCCGATTCTAACCATGTTCCCCTCATTGACCTGACACTGAAAACTGGCAATGCGTTTTATGCTCGCACTCTTGCTGATTTTGCAAGCTGGCTTGTGTGTGGCCTCGCTGCGAGAGAGGAACTTGTCAAGCGTACCCCACATGTTCGTGAAGCAGTGTGGAATTCACTTCGACATGCTCACTCATATGCTGAACTGCATTACTACTCAAACTATTGCAGGCTCATGCGCTGCACCGATGGACAAGAAATGTACGTGAAGTTCAAGCTAAGGCCTATTGACAGAAGCATTGGTGAGGACGCAGGTAAGGTTAAACCAACTGGGATTCTTCCACCGGAAACAGGGGCAATTCCAAGGGATGAAAACGATACACGTCCCTTACTTTTCCTTGCTCAAGACTTTCAACGGCGCGTGAGTTCCCCTGGTGGAGTTCGCTATGTCTTCCAAGTGCAACTTCGAGCAGTGCCAGAAGATGAAGCCGCGCGTGACATTGCACTGGACTGCTCCAAACCATGGAATGAAACTGAGTTCCCATGCATTGATGTTGGAGAGATAAACATCACTGAGAATCTCTCTAGGGAAGAATCAGACAAGCTTGAATTCAACCCCTATATCAAAAGCCATGAGTTGGATGTGATCCCCGCCACTTCCAACACCCAGAGTGCCTCAATCGATCATGGCCGTTCATTGATCTACGAGATTTGCCAGCACGTGCGTAATGGACAGCGGCTCCCACACTCTTGGAGAAACCTCGTAGAGCAATCCAACGTTAAGGTAGACTTGTCCTGCTGTCCTATCGCAGCATCAGTAGCAACACCAAAGCCCAAAAAGGAGACGAAATTGGTGACAACCTTAACCTTGACAAGAACCTGGTACCAGACATTCTCCGCGGTTTTCACTCAACCGTTGCTACAAACAGTTTTGCCTTACACGGTGGTGGGTTTGTCTGTTTTTGCCCCTCTGAACTTTGTAGTGAATATGAAGAACGCTGAGAAACTCTCAGTGCAATGGCTGTTTCCTTTGTTTTGGATTCTCTCGGGTGTTATGGGTGCACTGGCATGTGTTGTGGCGAAATGGGTTCTGGTGGGGAGGAAGAGAGAGGGTGAGATGGTGCCCTTGTGGAGCAAAAGGGTGATGATGGATAGCACGTGGCAAGCCATTAGAGCAGTGGTTGGGGAGTACTTCATGGAGATAGCAAGTGGGTCGTTTTTGTTCGTGATGTGGATGAGGTTGATGGGTTCAGAGGTAGACATGGATGGTGATGCTTACGTTGACAGCATGGGAGCTTTGTTGAACCCTGAAATGGTGAAGATTGAGAGAGGTGGTTGTGTGGGAAGAGAAGCATTGGTATTTGGACACATATATGAAGGTGATGAAGGTGGAATGGTGAAGTTTGGTGGAATCAAAATTGGTGAAGAAGGGTTTGTGGGAAGTAGAGCTGTGATCATGCCTGGTGTTCATGTGGAGAATGAAGCCAATCTTTCTGCACTTTCTCTTGCCATGAAAGGAGAAATAGTTAGGTCAAGATAAATTATATCATCTATGCTTTTTTTTTTACTATATAGTGCTCTCATCCCATCATTATTCATCTTAGATCAAGGTAATAATTATCTTGAAACTTCTAATGATGTGAGATATAGATGAACTCTTATCAAAGGTTTATTATAAATAAAGATCAAATTTAAAAAAATAACGGTGGAAATATGGAGGAAATATAGATACATGGAAAGTAATTTTTTTTACACCATTGCTC
>NW_027174428.1:0-2392 GCF_000499845.2 Phaseolus vulgaris | reverse complement strand
TTTAATGCATATTTTAATGGTTTCATTGAGAAGTAATACGTGTCTGAGGAGGATTTTGGTAACTGTGAACTGTAGCCTGAAAGTGTACATTATTGGTAATTTGAAAATTATGATTGAGTTGACGTAGTTCTGATCCATTATTAACACCGAAAAAAGTGTTCAGTCCATTATTAACCCTAAAGTGTACATTATTGGTAATTTGAAAATTATGATTGAGTTGACGTAGTTCTTATCCATTATTAACACCCAAAAAAGTGTTCAGTCCATTCATTATTAACCCTAAAGTGTACATTATTGGTAATTTGAAAATTATGATTGAGTTGACGTAGTTCTGATCCATTATTAACACCCAAAAAAGTGTTCAGTCTACATTTCATCGTTGACATGAAGTTTTGGTTAACATATTGCACGTTTTGAACGTAAATGAAACTATTTATACTTGTCAAAACATTATCATCCATTATCCCTGACTTTATACATATTTCTTTAGGACTAAATATTTAGTTTATCTATATTTTATCTTGAAGCATGGACACTGATAGGAACAAGCAACCGTGTTCGTGTCTATAACTTGACATGCCATATGACCAATACTTGTATGTGCATCAATTCTATTCACATTTTTCGAACAAAAAATCTTAAAATAGACGTAGCATCATCATCAGATACAAGTACAGCCGAATAGTTGGATTTTAAATTTCTGGATATGGGCTGCATGCTGAATTTTTAAGTGATACATATTAACTTGTCTCTAACTCAAGTGTTGTCAATTGCAAGTGTTCTTGTTGGACATGTCTGATAATACTCAGCACCAAAATGGTGTCCGTTCTTTGACGCAACATGTCTTTTGATTTTGTATGTCGCAGTTTTCCTAATTCTAACTTTTAAATTATTCTCGTGTAGTAGTAATTTTTTGTTTTTTAATGCAGCCGTATCCCCCTCTATGTGATGTGAAGGGAAGTTATGTATCACAATTCGAACACACAATCTTACTCCGACCAACATGCAAAGAAGTTATATCAAAGGGTGATGATTACTAATGTGAAGTTGAAGTTTTTTTTTAATGTGATATTGTACCATCAGCACATCGGTTATATAACTTAAAATGTGTCTACAGAGGACGCCTTGCTTATTTAATAATTGGATTTTTTCCCTCAATAGTTAATATCATATTAGGTCCATCCAAAACGACCAATTTTCCTAATGTAATCAAATAATATTCCTCTTTTCAACCATATGGTAAATACAATCCTAAAATACAATGCCTCTTTTCAAACTTCATGATAGTTCTTTTCATAAAATTTTATTTATTAATTATAGTTTTGACAATTTTAGTATAATTTAAGATTTTGTATCATATAATTATGAATTTTTTTTATAATTGTAATCTAAATTATATTTATTATAAGATTATTATGAGTAGGATATTGATAATTTGGATAAATTTATATAAGTGTGATGATGTCAGAGATGACATGGGTGAGGGTGGGTTTAGTTGTACTAGACCTCAAAGTAAAGATCCATTTTAATCCTTTTTCTCATTATATTAAGTATGAATTTTGTATCAGGTGCAAATACTTGTATCTATTCCCGTACTCGCTTTCGTACTATAATTAAATAATTTTGTTACAAAATATATAAAATCACATTAAAGGATACTAAATATATTAAAGATTCAATTATAAAACGACACATTTTCTGATCTTTTGATGTCAAATGTTGAAGAAACTAAAATTACATAAATTTTAAAACAAAGTGAAAAAATATACTTAATTAAAATTGTGAAAACTAAAACATTTATTATTTCTTCAAATATTAAAAAACTATCTTAGGAATTTTGTAAATTTAGTGAATATCGAACTAGTAGATAATGAAAAATTGGAAGTGTTATTTAAAAAAAACAAAAATAAGAATCAAAGATAAAAAAAATAAGTTTTGTAAATTATTTAATAAGTGTATGGTTTACGGACATTCTCAATTGATAATTAAAAATATCAAAATATGTTATTAGTATTTATTTATTTAAAATACTTGTATTATGAATTTAATGGACTTGTTACAAGGTCAATAAAATAATACTTATATCGTTCTGGACTAAGGATCAAGTCAGTCGCTTATTAGGGGAAGAGCAAATCAGTTGTAAGGCGCAAATCGCTTATTTTACCTTTGCCAGGACAAGCAAAACTGACATGAACAAGTTACCAAAATTTAGGAAATTTAAGAGCTAACCAAAATTTTTGGATTTCGTTTTTTCAGTGTTTGATATCTCGTGTTTTCCAAATTAGTTTTCCACTTTTTAAACTATTTTAACAAGTTCTGAGAAGGGAAAAATCATATTATAAAAAGCTAAAAGGATTGTGGGATCAAAGATACTCCCTTTATATGTTATGAT
>NW_027174427.1:0-2412 GCF_000499845.2 Phaseolus vulgaris | reverse complement strand
GAGGTGAAAAGATTAATGATGAATTTTTATTTATTCTAATCTAACACGTTAAATATGAAATGACGCGAACTGTTAAATCAATGAACATTGACAATAGTTGAGAGTTAACAAGAGAAGAGCTCCAGCACTAGTGTATGTGTAGATTTTAGAGAAGTTTAGCGACAAAATTGTGTCATCCTTTCTCACAAGAGTTCAACGCAGTTCAACTAACCCAAAGCAGATGTTAAATAACTAACTACTCATAAAAAAAAAAGTAATTTAAGTTCGATTTAGTTTGTATTAATACATTCTTAGCAATAGCCATTGAAGTTTCTTAAACAATTTCACGTTCATTTTTATTTCTCAAATATAACTTGTTACCTTTTTCGGAACACACTATAAGTGCAAAAGAGGAATAAAATTAACGATATTTAGGAGTACGAAAACAGAATTTAAAACGGAATCAAAATTCTAGAGACAAAATTGTTTTATAACTTTCTATTCTTCATTCTCGCAATTGAAGAGCAAAGATTAGGCACGTGACACTGACACCAGACGAACGAATAGCGTCTTGTTGCGTTTGGATAATAATTGTGATCAATATTTTCATTTATTCTGTTGCTTAAAAGGGAAATAAAAAGATCAGCTAATGTTTGCATCAATATTCTTTTTTTTCACATCCAAAAAATGATCGCATTGGTTAGTTGCAAGATCTGTACGTAGAGATGTTGGATGCAAAAATCAGAGAATAGTTGTGGATAAGGAGAAAATTTGCAGAAGATGCAATTTAATGTTACGCGTGGTACGTACGAATTGCAGAACAGAAAGTTTACACTAAAGATCCAGAGCATGGTATAACTAGTAAAAGCAAATAAGCAGGCCTTATGGTACCAGAGGAATTGATTTTGCAAGCAAGTAATTCACCAGGACAACTCTTCTGAGAACATGGTTAAGCGCTATGGTTGATAAAGTAACTAGTTCACAATGAGAGTGCAATAAACTAGCACACTAAAAAGGGCATAATGCGATCAGCAACTGGCATACACAAGCTTGGGGAAATATACCCTATACTCTACAGTAATACGAATTTATATTTTCATGGAGATTACAGATTGTGGCGAGATACAGTCAGAGATTACATTGTTCATAGTTATTTCTAACACAGTTACGGAGAATTTTATAATGCAAACGCAAATCCATACAAACCCTAGGGTGACACCCCAAAGACTGGCCAATTATGCAAGTGGAATTGAAGATTACCGAAACTTAGATGCAGATGGTAGGTATTGCTATACTGTGTTTCAATCAAAATTGGCGGATTTTAGAAGAAAAACTAGAGTAGTAGCAGAAACAGCTGAAAGAGCTAGTCCTTAAATGCATTATTTGTGCTATCTTTCAGTACAACCTAGCATATCACAGGGAAAATTCGTATAGAAACCCTATTGTAACGATGATAAATTCCCAGCAGCACACCAATTACAGGGATAGTTCATCCAATAACATGGAAAATTTGATACAATGAATGCAGCATACATGAATGAATGGGTGATTGTTAGTGAATTGTACAGCAGAGTTGAGAAATGGAAAAGGAGAAATCAAACAGGGACATAGGCACCGGAGGCGGGAGTGTCACCAAGCATAGGGCCATAGGGGGATTCTTGATCGTCCCCGATAAGGTCGTCGGTACTCCGGAGCACGCCGTGCAGGAAAACCACCAGGGCCCCAATTAGGAGGGCAAGAAGAAGGTTGAGCCAGGCGCCGGTAGCGAAGAGTGCGACAAGGGTGAGAAGCGCGAGTGGGACGATTGCGAGGTGGAGGTCGTCGCGGGAGAAGTAGAGGAAGTACCAGGCGGCGGAGAGGAGGAGGAAGAGGAGGAGAGGGAGTGCGTTGGGGAAGAGGAGGAGGAGAAAGATGAGGAGGAGGAGGAGGGCGTAGTTGAAGAGGAAGTAGGTGACGTTGTGGGCGAGGCGGGTGGTGGTTTCGGAGATGGAGGACGGGAAGGTGAGGGCGGAGAGGTCGAGGAATAGGCGCCATGGGCGGCGCGTGGAGGCAACGGTTTGAGTTGCTTCCTTTATGTTTGCTAGCATTTCCGCAGAGGGCAACATTGTTGTGTGAATGAGATTGATGGAAATTAGAAGGTAGAAGAAGGGTTGTGGTGAGTTTGGGGGTTTTGGACTTTAAATTGGAAACAAGACGAGACCACTGAGTGAACGAGTCGTCCATGGAACCAACCAAGACGAAGTTTCTTTCTTTTCCGCTCCCTTCTTTCTCTCTCTTACACTTGGGCCCTCCCGGCCCAACTATCACCCACTACTTCCAAAACCCTCAGCTAAATTGCTTCTTCCACCTCCATTTTTTCTTTACACCTTCCCATTACAGTTTCATCATATTTTTTTAAAAGAAATTCTAACACTTTTCACAAAATATTTTCAT
>NW_027174426.1:0-2426 GCF_000499845.2 Phaseolus vulgaris | reverse complement strand
ATTGAAACACTTATGAATGAATATCTTTGAAAACCAATTTTCATGTGTAAAATTGTGTTTTGATACGTTTAATCTCTTTTTACAATCTTAGTCTATTAATTGATTGAAACACTTATGAATGAAATCTTTGAAAAACAATTTCATGCGTGAAATTGTGTTTTCATATGTTTAACATATTTTTTACAATCTAAGGTCTATTGATGATTCAAACACTTATTATGATACCTTTGAAAACCATTTCATGTGTTCAAATGTTTTTTGATATGTTAATACTTCTTTTACAATCTAAGGTCTATAATGATTGAAGCACTTATGATATCTTTGAAAACAATTTCATGTGTTAAATGATACGTTTAATACTTCTTTTCATTACAATCTAAGGTTTTATAACCTAGGAAACTATAAGAAAGTGAATGCTATGTTCTGTATAATAATAATAGTTTAAAAGCATCTTAACTGCTGAAAACAATTACTTTACTAAATGTTTGCAACTTGTTCTTTTCGCTATTAATTGATTGAAAACACTTATGAATGAATATCTTTGAAAACAATTTCATGTGTTAAAATTGTGTTTTGATACGTTTAATATCTTTTACAATCTTATCTATTAATTGATTGAAACACTTATGAATGAAATCTTTGAAAAACAATTTCATGCGCTGAAATTGTGTTTTCATATGTTTAACATATTTTTTACAATCTAAGTCTATGATTGATTCAAAACACTTATGATGATACCTTTGAAAAACCATTCATGTGTTCAAATTGTATTTGATGATATGTTTAATACTTGTTTTACAATCTAAGGTCTATTAATTGATTGAAGCATTTATGATATCTTTGAAAAAACAATTTCATGTGTTAAAAATAGTTTAATACTTCTTTTCATTACAATCTAAGGTTTTATAACCTAGGAAACTATAAGAAGTGATGCTATGTTCTGTATAATAATAATAGTTTAAAAGTAGCTTAACTGCTGAAAACAATTACTTTACTAAATGTTTGCAACTTGTTCTTTTCGCTATTAATTGATTGAAAACACTTATAATGAATATCTTTGAAAAACCAATTTCATGTGTTAAATTGTTTTGATACGTTTAATATCTCTTTTACAATCTTAGCTATAATTGATTGAACACTTATGAATGAATATCTTTGAAAAACAATTTCTGCGTTGAAATTGTTTTTCATATGTTTAACATATTTTTTACAATCTAAGGTCTATTGATTGATTCAAACACTTATGATGATACCTTGAAAAACCATTTCATGTGTTCAAATGTATTTTGATATGTTTAATACTTCTTTTACAATCTAAGGTCTATTAATTGATTGAAGCACTTATGATATCTTTGAAAAACAATTTCATGTGTTAAAATGATACGTTTAATACTTCTTTTCATTTACAATCTAAGGTTTATAACCTAGGAAACTATAAAAAGTGAATGCTATGTTCTGTATAATAATAATGAGTTTAAAAGCATCTTAACTGCGAAAACAATTACTTTACTAAATGTTTGCAACTTTTCTTTTCGCTATTAATTGAATGAAAACACTTATGAATGAATATCTTTGAAAACCAATTTCATGTGTTAAAATGATACGTTTAATACTTCTTTTCATTTACAATCTAAGGTTTTATAACCTAGGAAACTATAAGAAAGTGAATGCTATGTTCTGTATAATAATAATAGTTTAAAAGCATCTTAACTGCTGAAAACAATTACTTTACTAAATGTTTGCAACTTGTTCTTTTCGCTATTAATTGATTGAAAACACTTATGAATGAAATCTTTGAAAACCAATTTCATGTGTTAAAATTGTGTTTTGATATGTTTAATATCTCTTTTACAATCTTAGTCTATTAATTGATTGAAACACTTTTATGAATGAATATCTTTGAAAAACAATTTCAATTGTGTTTTCATATGTTTAACATATTTTTTACAATCTAAGGTCTATTTGATTGATTCAAACACTTATGATGATACCTTTGAAAAACCATTTCATGTGTTCAAATTGTATTTTGATATATGTTTAATACTTCTTTTACAATCTAAGGTCTATTAATTGATTGAAGCACTTATGATATCTTTGAAAAACAATTTCATGTGTTAAAACGTACGTTTATACTATTCTTTCATTTACAATCTAAGGTTTTATAACCTAAGAACCTATAAGAAAGTGAATGCTATGTTCTGGTATAATAATAATAGTTTAAAAGCATCTTAACTGCTGAAAACAATTACTTTACTAAATGTTTGCAACTTGTTCTTTTCGCTATTAATTGATTGAAAACACTTATGAATGAATATCTTTGAAAACCAATTTCATGTGTTAAAATTGTGTTTTGATACGTTTAATATCTCTTTTACAATCTTAGTCTATTAATTGATTGAAACACTTATGAATGAATATCTTTGAAA
>NW_027174425.1:0-2468 GCF_000499845.2 Phaseolus vulgaris | reverse complement strand
CCATTCCAACACCAAATCATCATTTCACCCACACACCCATTTCTCTGCTCAAGGCCAAAAAACACTAACCTCAAACCAAACCAAAACAAAACTGATTTCAATAACATCATCACCTCAAACTCACAAAACCCCGATGTTCTTATATCATTGGAACTCCAATGACACCCCCCGATTAACTCTCTCACATTCAACAGTGTGAGAGAGGGCACAACCTCAACCATCCCATGGAGATTCAACAAACGCTGAAGCTCACTATCCACAAGAAATGGCCATCATCGCCCAAGAAAACACCAAAAGATTCAGAACCAATAACCACCCCTGCAACTCCAAAGCTGAAATGGAAGAAAATCTTCTTTCACACCAAAACCAAACCCAAAATCCAAACCCCCCCAGAAGAGTTCCTCTGCCCCGTTTCCCGTTCCCTCATGTCCGACCCCGTCATCGTCTCCTCCGGCCACTCCTTCGAACGCTCCTCCGTCGAAGCCTGTAAAAATCTTAACTTTGCACCCCAACTCCCCGACGGCACCACCCCCGATTTCTCCACCCTCATCCCCAATCTCGCCCTTAAATCCGCCATCCTCAAGTGGTGCCACACCACCCACACACCCCCTCCTCTCCCCCATAACAACCTTGTACAGCAAACCTCAATCTCCCCAGACACCCCCAACACGAACCTCGTACAAACCTCGATCTCCCCGGACGTTGTTCCCACAGAAGATAAACTCTCCGACAGAGATCCGATCCTGGATTCCCTGGACGAAAACCCACCCTCGAGCAACCTCCGCCGCCACGCGGAAACCGAGGTGCCCATAAGACCGACACATCTGTACACGAGCTCCGAGGAATCCCTAGCCACAACCTCAGCTTCGACGCCGCCGTTTCAGCTCGCCACGCGCCCCAGTTGCTGCTACTACTCTTCCCCTTCCTCGTCAGAAATTGAACCCGCCGCAACCCCAGAAGAAGAAGAAATCATGGAGAAGCTCAAAAGCCCACAACAGAACATAATCGAGGAAGCGCTTCTCTCTCTGAGAAAACTCACCCGAATGAGAGAAGAAACCCGGGTCCAACTCTGCACCCCGCGGATACTCTCTGCGTTACGCTCCCTCGTTTTGTCGAAACATGTGAACGTTCAGGTGAACGCTTTGGCTTCAGTGGTGAACCTTTCTCTGGAGAAGAGTAACAAGGTGAAGATCGTGCGGTCGGGGATGGTGCCACCGTTGATCGAGGTTCTGAAATTTGGATCCCCTGAGGCGCAGGAACACTGTGCGGGCGCGTTGTTCAGTTTATCTCTCGAAGACGATAACAAAACCGCCATTGGTGTTTTGGGTGGTTTGGGTCCGTTGCTTCAGATGCTCCGAGTCGAGAGCGAGCGGACTCGCCATGACTCGGCCTTGGCGCTTTACCATTTGTCTTTGGTTCAGAGTAACCGGTCCAAGATGGTTAAACTCGGTTCGGTTCCGGTTCTTTTAAGTATGGTTAAGTTGGGTCACATGACAGGTCGGGTTTTGTTGATTTTGGGAAACTTGGGTTCCGGGTCGGACGGACGGGCCGCGATGTTGGATGCTGGTGTTGTGGAGTATTTGATCGGGTTACTGAGTGGACCCGACTCGGCCACCGGGTCGGTTCGGGAAAGCTGTGTGGCGGTGATGTACGCGTTGAGTCACGGCGGCTTGAGGTTTAAGGCGGTTGCGAAGGCGGCGGGGCTGGTGGAGGTGTTGCAGAAGGTGGAGAAAGTGGGGAGTGAGAGGTGTAGGTATAAGGTGAGGAAGATTTTGGAGATGATGAGGGCCAAAGAGGTGGAGGAGGAGGATGTGGATTGGGAGGAGTTGCTTGACTCAGGGCTGGGTTGCAGGACTCGGGGCCGACTCGGTGGCGGGTTGGACGAGTCAAGTGCTAACTCGGCCGAGTTTTGAGTACAGTTGAATCTTTTATTTTTTATTTCCTGTAATTATTGGTCTTTTTTTAAGACTAGGTTGTTTTGGATTATTGTTTTTTAAAAAAATCCATGGTTTTATGATTTTTGAAGATGGATGGGAGAATTGGTAAATGGGAGATTTTTTAGCTTAATTTATATGCATTATCAATGTAATATTTCAGCTTAATTGTATTTTTATATGAAACTTGCTAAATTTTACAAATATTGTTCTCTTATTTAAAGAATTTGATTCCCGACTAATTATATTCATTCTTTTAATTTAATATTTAGTAAAAATTGTGTCTTGGTATTTTACTAGTCTCTATCAATTATAACCTTATCAATATATTTTATTTTATCATTTTATTCTTTGCATTTTTATTAGATTTTTAAATTCATTTAATTATTTGTAATAAAAATGTATCTATAATAAAATGATTACATTTTTTTATTTGTAATTATTTTTATAAACTATTTGTTTATAATTTTTCATTTTAATTTTAGTTATCGCAATAAAAAGATGGACAGACGTGTATATATTTATGTGTTTTTC
>NW_027174424.1:0-2477 GCF_000499845.2 Phaseolus vulgaris | reverse complement strand
CACCAGATGGTTTATTCAACTCGGCACTTCCCTAATCTCTTGGAAAACCCAGAAACAACAAACGGTTTCTGCCTCCTCTGCTGAGGCTGAATATCGATCAATGGCTAAGACCACCCGAGAATTAAAGTGGATTAAAGACATTCTCGCTTCTCTACATGTTCCTCATCCTGACCCAATTCGTCTTTATTGTGATAGTCAAGCAGCACTTCACATTGCTAAAAACCCGGTCTTCCACGAACGCACCAAACACATTGAAGTTGACTGCCACCTTGTTCGAGATGAAATCATTCACAAGCGCCTTCTTCCATCCTATGTGCCCACACATACACAACTAGCTGACCTTTTCACCAAAGCTCTCGGTGCTAAAAAGTTTGGAGCCATCTTGGTCAAGTTGGGCATTCAAGACTTACATGCTCCAACTTGAGGGGATATTACCGGACAAAATCATTATTAGACTTAATTACAGGAATATAATCACTATTAATGAGTCTATAATTAGACTTAATTATAGGAATATAATCACTATTAATGGGTCTATAATTAGGCTTAATTACAGATGTTATGTTAGAAAAAGAATCTGTACGGTTCTGTATGGTTCTAATGCTATGGTTATATATATGTATCATTGCTATAGATGAAAGACAGATTGAATAAAACAGAAAATATTTTTTCAATTTGCAAAGTAGTGGCAATGAAATTGGAACTGGAAACACCGAAACCAGTAATGGAATGAAAACATCAGTAAACATTGAGAACATTCCAGAGTTTTCCTCATATTTTCAGAGTGAATATGGGATGATGGGAGTAAGTGACCTAAATAGCATGTTTGGTAATGCCTAAGAATGATGAAACAGTTTGTTAATCTGAAAATAGCTAATGCGAAACTAGTGAAAAAAAATGTGTTTTTCCCCTTTAAAATAAGCTGAACCAAAATTAGAAATATGCTTTCAGTTACCTTTTCATGTGCTTGTGGAAAAACTTATGCAGGATAATGGAAAAGGTATTGGAGATGGAATTGCTGCTAAAACAACCATTTTACCTCTATCTTTCCTGAAAGAAGGAAATCTGATTATCATACAGAAGCCAAAGCTGATGAAAGAACCAACTGATATCAACAGAAAGAGTTTGATTGAATCTGATTTACCATGGAGTGGCAACGAATTTGGAACTGGAAATTCCAAAACCAGTAATGGGAAGAGTACACCTGAAAAGCATGAGAAGGTTCCATTGTCCTTTGCACACTTCCAGAATGGCCACGAGAAGGAGGGAGTAAGTGACCTCAATTACTTGTTCGGTTTGTATATTTAAACCAACGATGATAAACTATGTGAAAAAAAATGTGTATTTCCCCCCTTAAACAAGCTAAACCAAAATGAAAAAAGGATTTTAAGAGTGCTATTGAAAAATTGATGCAGGGCAATGGGAAAGGTATTTTAGCTCTGCCGGCCCCGGAAGAAGGAAGTGTGGTTGATGTAAGGAAGCCCCCTGAGGAAGAATGAAGAAGCTGATAACAGAAAGATTTGATTGAACTAATTTCAAAAGGAGTGGTAAGTGAAATTATAACTGCAAACATGACAAACAATAACGAGAAGAAAGGAGTCCATGGGACGAAGGGAGTAAGTGACCTTAATACCATGTTTGGTAGTGTCTAAATATGGAGAACAATTTTTTTTTTTACTTGAAAATAGCAATGGGAAGACTTGTGAAAAAAAATTATCTCTAAAATAAGCTTAAAACCAGAATGTGAAAAATGTTATTTTTCCGCTTTTGATGCTTTTACAAGTGCAACTGGAAAATTCATGCAGGACAATTTGGAGGAGAATGCAGATGAAATTGCAATTGGAAAGATCAAATCCAAAAGGAAGAGTAGCTTGGAGAAGCATAAGCCTCAAGGTGACAATGACAAGATTCATGCTGAATTGGGCTGTCATGAAAAGATCAAATCCAAAAGGAGGAAAAGGTCAAAGAAGCATCATCCTGTAGGTGACAACGAGGAAAATATTGATCATAAGTCGAATTGTTTTGGCTTTGACATAGGATTTGGTAAAGACAAGTTGCCGGCAAGTGGAAAACTTAAATCTAAGGAAAAGAAGAAAGTAGTTGAGGATAAGATACTGGAGAATCATGATGACGATGATGCCGAAACTAGTAAATTCAAACACAAGAAGCGTGAACCTCAAGGTGACAATATTAATCCTGAGTTGTGTTGTTATGGCAGTGCAGGGAAGGGAGATCAAACTGCAGTTGAAAAGATCAAAACCAAAAAGAAAAGAAGGTCAATGAAGTGTGAGGCTCAAGTTGAGCACAAGGAGAAGATTGATCCTAAGCCATGTTGTGATGGCTATGACATTGGATTTGTTGAAGATATGCAGCTGGAAAATGGAAAGATTAAGTCCATGGAAAAGAAGGCTGTCGAGGATGAGTTGCAAGAGACTGATGTTGGCCCCAAAACCAGTATATTCAAACTCAAGAAATCA
>NW_027174423.1:0-2522 GCF_000499845.2 Phaseolus vulgaris | reverse complement strand
GGAAGTTTACCAAAGAAAAATATTTTTTAAATGGTGGTGGATGATTATCGATTTACTCCACGTTTACCTTTCCCGAGCAACAACTTTTGCATAACAAAACATCTACTTTCTTTCATTTTGAAAAATAGAAATAAATTTTATTTTCATAATTTAGGTTTATCTTATAAACGTTGGTTTAAAAGTGTACCTAAAATAACTTATCATTAAGCATTCGATTAAATAGCGTTTTAGATCTCCACAATTTACTTAAAATTAATTTTTGTTCCTACGTCTTAAACACATTTTTGTTCCTACGTCTTAAACACAATGCTTTAGACCTCATTTTTTAAATGAAGTGGATATCACGTGAGTGAGAACTACATTCATTAAGTTGAAGAAAATGACACGATTAAAAACCATTTTTTTTAAAATGACAAAACATGAGACACCTAAACCATATTTTATTCTTTAGCTGGTATTTGAATAAAAAAGAGAGAATTGAATATAGTCTTGAAATTTTCAAAAGAAGAATATTTGTTATAAATTAACTTTGATACTTGGAGAAAAGGATGGTGTTGAAAACAACATTGAATCACCTAATAAGAATAAGAAACGAAGGAAAGCAAAAGAAGGGTATATGGTGGTGATTGACTGTTTCTTCACTCGTACGCCATTATCTAAAAACCGTATACACCAAACTGTGGCGACCAAGTAAAGAGATTCAAAAGAATGCTTTCTCTCTAGGTCAAGGAACCTAGCTAAGCCAATGCATTTAAGCCCTCACACTATCCATTTTCTGTTGCCACATTGCTGAGTAGTATAACATAAGCACTCACTGTTTTTCTCCAAACTCTGCTTAAAACCAGCCATTACTACCATATACTCTTTCTTTGCATTATGAGATAAATATTCTGGCCATTCTCTTAAACTACACTCAATCTGTGAGATTTTCATTGCTCACTTGTTCACTGCAAATACCACACCATGCCGTTACTGGGGGTGCAACTTACTATTCAAGATAATCATGTATTTAAAATTTTGTCTTATGTTTTTCCTTATTCCATCTTAATAAATATCCCAAGCAGTGTATGAAGTAGATGTTTATATTAAATTCTTTTTGATACGAGTGTTTGCTATGTTTTCAAAAATCAGCAGGAGTTTTGTTTCGTTTATATTTCTGAGAGTATGTTTGTTGCAAAATATGAATTTGGAAATGTATGCAGTATTGTCATTTTAATTGGAGTTTTAGAAAAATATACCTGGATATTCATTTTTAAGGAAAGTGATTGCATAATCTAATCAAACACATTTTAAATGTCCTAATAAAAAAGCATTCTTACTAATTATATTTTTTAGGATAGGATTCCTAGTTTTATCAGGCTTAAAAGTAACGAAAATTCATGTGCAGGTGGTGATGGAAAATGGCATACTAAAAGTCACCTTATCAAATCCTGGGGGAATTGTGACTGGAATACAGTATAATAACATCGACAACTTGCTTGAAGTTTTGAATGACGAATCAAACAGAGGGTATACATATATCATTCAGAAAGTTGTGTTCAATTTTACAGATTAAGGAACTTCGTTTGGTGTTCCTGGTAATAATATGCTTTCAACTTCATGTAGGTATTGGGACCTTGTTTGGAGCTCACCGACAAGTACATCAACCAGTGGTACATTTGATGTGTATGTCCTTCTTCTCTAATCTGTCTTTGTTTTGTTTGTACGACAAATTGATAGCTTAACGTTTCCTTAATTTCTTCTATCTACTATAACCGTGTTTATTCAAGAAATTAAAGTCACATACTGTGATACGTGACTGCAGCATCAAAGGAACAAAATTCCAAGTTATGGTTGAAAATGAGGACCAAGTTGAGTTATCCTTCACCAGGACGTGGGACATCTCTCTGGAGGGCAAGTTGGTTCCCTTAAATATTGACAAAAGGTGATTACTCAATAATTAGTGACAGCAACCATTGTTCATTGCATTGTTAATACATAACTACTATAAAGTTAATTAATAAATGAATGTGTGATTGTAGGTTCATAATGCTTCGTGGTTGTTCGGGCTTCTACTCCTATGCAATTTATGAGCACTTGGAGGAGTGGCCTGCTTTCAATCTTGACGAAACAAGAATTGCTTTCAAGCTTAGAAAAGACAAGTAGAGGCTTAACATTTTTATCAATGCTTCCAGTAATAATATTGTTATTCTTAATCTCAGAATATATGTGTCGTGTGCAGGTTCCATTATATGGCGATGGCTGATAATAGACAAAGAAACATGCCTCTTCCAGATGACAGATTACCACCTAAGGGCAAAGCCCTTGCCTACCCAGAAGCAGTTCTACTTCTCAATCCCATCCAACCAGAACTTAAGGGAGAGGTAACCAAATTTAGGTTGGGATATATATAGTAATCCACTGTTAAGTAGTTCACCATTTTCAATAAATGCACCCATTTTCCATGAGTATCATCAAATGAAAAGTGAAAAGGAAAGCATAGAAAGCAGGGTCATAATAGTCATTGTGATTGTTGGACATAA
>NW_027174422.1:0-2524 GCF_000499845.2 Phaseolus vulgaris | reverse complement strand
CTCATTCTTTTGTACTTGTTTATTGTATTTGCATATCTAACACAAAATTTGTAGAACATTTTCTGGTGAAAAGGATAGTTACTGAATAATTTTATAGGATTTGCATATAATTTTGTCATCCCAAATATCAGTTTCTTTCACTAATATAGCCATATCAGTTGAGATGGTCTTGGTAGATAAATAGGAACTGTTATTTATTTTTGGATTTTCATCCACTTTAACAATGAAGTATGTAGGTTTCAATACATGGCTATGGCAGACAATAGACGAAGGATTCTTCCTTATCCAGAAGATCGGTTACCAGGAAGATGCCAAACCTTGGGCTATGCAGAAGCTGTCCTACTAACCAACCCCAAAGACCCACAATTGCAAGGAGAGGTATCCGTGCAAATGTTTCCTGACATTGTTTTTTATTTTTTGAAGCTTCCAATTGTATTTTACCTAGTAGTTTTTGCTTCTTCAGATGGCTTGAATGTTAGTTCCCACACTGAATTCGTTGGTACAAAAGTTTACGATGTGTCCCACTTGCGTGATTATATATTATTTTACATTATGGTTAAATTTAATTTCCCCCATGTGGTTTGGGGAATATTACTTTGCCACCATGTGGTTTAAACTTTGCCACTTTGCCCCTTAATACTTTCATTAACATATTTGTTATCTACTTAGAACACTTGTCTCTTTTATGGCTGTCAACTATGATAAACTTATTCTTGCTATATTCCATTAAACTAAAAGGATTACATATAAGACATCTATTCCTAAATGACAAGGAGAACATTGTTTCTAGAAGAATAAAGGAATCTTCAACTGCTTTTTTGTAACTGGCATCAGTTAAAGTTTTAATATCATGAAACCATAGTGGCAAAATGCAGCTGAAACTAATCATTGGGGAGGATGGGGAAGGAGCTAAATTACACCCTTTAAATTTTGTATATCATTTTAGTAATCTGACGCCATAAAGCAATTTTGTCTCCACTTTCCAGAACAAAAATACATTCTTATAGAATTACTTTTGGGAAGACATTTCCATATTACAAAATAATTTCTTTCAACTGATCTAAACTACTTTCTATCTGAAAAAATTAATCAAAGTCCAAACACACAAGGAGTAGATGTAGATGTTTGATCTGGCAAGTTGACTGTCCACTAATTCATGTGGCTTGTTAAAAATGGGGTAGGATGATTTCCTTTGCATGGATTGTGTATGAACTCTTTCATTGGGTTTTTATTTGAATTGAAACTAATTCACAGGTGGATGACAAGTATCAGTATTCATGTGCAAACATGGATAATCGAGTCCATGGGTGGATATCTTTCAATCCACCAGTTGGATTCTGGCAGATCACACCTAGTGATGAGTTTCGTTCCGGTGGACCCCTTAAACAGAATTTGACCTCACACGTAGGCCCCACCACACTTGCAGTAAGTGAATGAATTTAGATTTTAGACCAAGATAAGAATTTCCTACAAGGCTATCATACTATGTTAACCCTTGTTGGCATGTTTATTAAATTGGCATCATCAGATGTTTCTTAGTAGTCACTATGCGGGACAAGATTTGGTGCCTAAAATTAGAGGTGGTGAATCATGGAAGAAGGTTTTCGGTCCTGTATATATTTATCTCAATTCTGCAGCAGTCAGTGATGACCCACTTTGGTTATGGGAGGATGCAAAAATACAGGTTTGTGCATGTTTCTCTTGTGCTTTTGTTAGGAGGAATTTGGTGTATACAGTTGGATCTAGTAATTATCAGATAAAGGCTAATTTGAATTGATAATCAGATGATGAATGAAGTTCAAAGTTGGCCATATTATTTCCCAGCTTCAGAGGATTTTTTAAAATCGGATCAACGGGGCAACATCAGTGGCAGATTACTTGTCTTAGACAAGTAAGCATGCAAGATATTCCCAGTTTATTCTTGAGGGTTATATATTCTATTTTGCAATTTGTATCTCACGGTGTTTGGAGTACAACCAAACTTTCCTAATTCTATTCCAATTTTTTTTCCTAATTAAAATGCACTCTGCGATTTTGTTTCGGGCCAATGCTAGGTGTGGGGGTTACATACAAGCTACAACTTGTTTTATTAAAAGCTTTTAGTTATTTCTGTAATATGAAAAAAATAAGGTTGTCACTTTATTTTCTGGTGAGAAATTTAAAACAAATAAGTTGAATAATTTATCAACTGCTGCTTAGCAGCAGCAAGATTATGGTTGTTTAAATCTTGCATTGGCAAATTTTATTAAACTATTCTAATTGTAGGTACATCTGCACAGACTTAATATCAGCAAATGGAGCTTATGTTGGTCTGGCCCCACCTGGAGATGCAGGGTCATGGCAAAGAGAATGCAAGGTGCTCTTCCCACACTTGTGGATAACTATCATTTTAGTTGCATAGGCCGTATTTTTTTGTAGTTTGTACTCAGATAATTTCTTTTTATAACTTTTATCACCTTTGGGGCGATGCGAGGATGGATCTATGTGATTATGATCAAAGGGATCTCGCTCACCACGTGAGACG
>NW_027174421.1:0-2541 GCF_000499845.2 Phaseolus vulgaris | reverse complement strand
CTGCATATAAAAGTTCAGCAAGGGTCAGTATTTTCAACATTTTTCTTGGAGTAATGTCATAAAACCATCAGGAACTAGAAGATTGTTTTAGAACTAGGGATAAATTACATTTTCTGCTGTTGTAAGATATCTTTTGCTCTTTACTTCCCATAGTATGTGCTTAAGTTTTTTATGCTGACATTTTTAACAAAAGTAATGTATCTATTGCTTCCACCTGTTAGTTGCACTAGCAAATACATATGATGCTCCCAAACCCTCTTAATTAGAATTTGAAATCTAGTGAAAAGGCTATATCTAAAAACTCCAATTGATCAAATGTAGCAAGCTTAGAAATTCCATCAAGTATTATCCGTAAAATTTGGTTGATCTCTGACAGGTGTCCAAAGATATCGAATTTGAAGTTCTCCGTGGCCTTACCAATTCATTACTTGCTGCCAAAAAGCCAGAGGAGGTTTGTTGTCATGATAATGGATTCTCAGGATAAATTGCTGCACAAATTAAATCTATTATTTTGCTTGATGATGGTTAATTTCCACTTGTCTTTCTAAAAGTACAATCAAGTACACCTTTTCATGATGGTGTTCAGGATGGTTACTCTGTCCAAAGAGAATAACTAATTTTACACTGGAAACTTTCTATAGTACTGGAAGAAAAGTTTTTTTTCCTGATTCTTAAGATCAATGATTTGCAGATAAACATTTATTTGTTTAACACTGTTCTTATCTGACCTCAGGCTTGGTGTATTATGGTTCCTTGGTTTGTGGAAATGTTTTTTATCTCTGTTTTCCACTAATACTTACAAATAAGCCACTTTACTTTCATTTTGTTTCTTCTCTTCAAAGATTAGTGCACACAAATACTCAAAACCCACATTCTCTTCTGTTTCATTCTTGTATTCCATAGTAATCACAAAATTGCTACCCTTTGTCCACTAATCATCCAATCTATCCATATAGAATCCGATCAATCCATCCAATTATAAAAATAAATATTAATGGATTGAATCACCATTTTTTGTTGGTTTGTTTATGAGTCACCCAATATATTTTTGCAGGATTAATGGTTTATGCTTAACTCATTATAATTCACTAAAAAAAATTCACAGTCCAGTTTTTTGAAACCCATATTTCATTTTGTTTCTTTTCTTTAAAGATTTGTATATGAATATTGATTTTCCCATTTTCTGTACATACCTTTGGAAAAAGAAAACAAAATGGAAACAAAAAGTAATTCCTTAAACCTTTAAATAAACAAGTTGAGTAATATATAAGAAGAAACACCTACAAATTCATTATTTTAAGGTTTTGGATTTAAAGGTAATATTTCCTTGGATTTCCCAACAAAACCAAACAATATATTGTACAGAAATATGGGGTTTTTCTTTTGGACTCTCAGTGATACTCTGCATGTTGAATTGATTAATATTTTATTTTTTCATTCTCTCTTCAACAGGCTGTTCAATTACTTTTGACTTATCGTGAGGATTTGAATTCAGAAAACCTAAGCAAAAATTCTAATAGCAATGCATCAGACTCACAGAGGCTGGATCCTGTCCAAGTAAATTCATCCAATTCTAGCATGAGATATTTATTTCCTTATTCCATTTCTGTACAGATTTATTTCCTTATATATATAGTTTTTCTAATATTCCTACAATTCTCAGGTGGAATTACTTCTAGGGAAAGCCTACTCAGATTGGGGCCATGTCAGTGATGCTGTAGCTGTCTATGATCAACTCATATCTGCTTTCCCTAACGATTTTCGTGGATACTTAGCTAAGGTCTCTATTTTTCTCTCATTTAATTACTAAATGCTCATTTTTGTTCTTTATAAATCTAATTGAAGAAAATAATCACTGTAGAAAAATTATATAGTTGAAGAATTTATTGTTTCAAGAACTTTGCTTTAGTTTTTTTTGTATCCATTTGCATTTTTCCGAGGTTTGTGTGCAAGTAGATTCCTTTTGGCAAGTCATGAGTTAGTAAGAAATACTTGTTTCACCAAAGTGATGTGGAAAGACTGTTCAAAAACATTTATTTAGTTCGATTGAATACATAACTGAGTTTAATATATTTAAACTATTAGTTTAAAACATTTTTATATAGACATATGATAAGAATTCACCCTATGTACAAATCATATCTACAATAGGATGATGTGATAAAAGGATCTAATTCCATTGCATGTAATTTGTTTTGAGTATATCTTAATACAATTCTATTTTAGAACTTTTCCAAACTGACTTGTGTTGTGTTATATATCTTAAATAAATCTCTTTCTCTGTCAATTTATTCACGCAGCTTATTTGATATTATATTCCTATCATCAATTGTGCTATTTTGGTCCAAAGGATATGTAGTGAAAGGAGCTATTCACTCAAATTATGCCTTGTATTGTTATAGGGAATCATCCTAAAAGAAAACAAAAATATTGGTGATGCTGAAAGAATGTTCATACAAGTAAGTTTATGAATTGACCTTTCCATAATTGAGTGGGTAAAAATAACATTTATATAAACTAAAATTTTCCTTCTGCACTGTT
>NW_027174420.1:0-2706 GCF_000499845.2 Phaseolus vulgaris | reverse complement strand
TTACCTATTTTCTTTCCAACTGTCATAACTTGCTAATCCTTAAATGTGACCGTTAGATTGAACGAGCCTAAATAGCAGCAATTGGTTTGAAGGCACGTGAGTGTAAAGAAGAAGAAATGGTCCACAAATAAGATGATGACTAACAATTTTTTAACCTAAAACCAAGAACAATAGGAAGCCAACACACGCAACTATCTCTCTATCATCATCTTCTTCAACAACCGGTTCAGATTCCTCTACAATTCTATTTCCTATTCCTATTCCTATTCTAATGTTTTTATTAAATAAATACTACTAATTTTCTCAACTTTTCTAGATAATCTAATTTCTCTATTAAATATACAAACCCCTGTAACTTTTTCTTCACGACAACAACCAGATGTGTTATTATTATTTTAGAAACAATTATACTAAAATCAGATAAAAGTAATTAAAGAGTAATTATTTTCCCTATTTGCTTATTACAAATGTATATTTAATCATATACTTATTATTTTTAAATTTATTATTAGATTACTGTAATATGAGTTTAATGAACACAACACACATCTCTTAACCCAACACAATTATGTCTTTCTTTTATGTTATATATTATATGTCTAATGACTACAAGTCTTTATTTTATTTTGTTTTTTTACTAGAAAAACAAAACCTCACAGACAACTTCAGCCGAGTCTTCTCTCCGAACTCAAAAGCTGAAAAAAAAATCTATTCATTGAAGTGTGTTTTGGTTGGTTTTAGATTTTGTTATTAGGTGAATCTTGATCATAGGAACAATAACGGTCTACTTTTTGTTCCGTTCATTGAAGTGTGTTTTGGTTGGTTTTAGATTTTGTTATTAGGTGAATCTTGATCATAGGAACAATAACGGTCTACTTTTTGTTCCGGTTTTCAGTTTCACTAGTTTTTATACTTTTCTTTTGATCTTAAATCAGTCATTTTTTTAGATCACATCATCTTTGAAGAGAACATTGACAACCCTTCGGTTTATGCTTCAATCTTGTATTTTTTATTTTTTTTTTGGTTTTTTTTGTGTGTTTTTAAACCTAATCTAAATGGAAATGTTGCTAAAAAACCCTTTATACACAAACCCAGAACCTTGTCAGCACCTTGCTGAGTACAAGCTCAAGCATGGTTTCAGTGGCTACAAAGCCATCCAAAAGCTCCTTGTGACCTCCTCAATTGGGAAAACCAGTGTGAAGAAACCCAACACAAAGGTACCCAGATGCAGTTTCTGTAATGGCTGTGAAGGGAGGTTCTATTTGTGTCTGATTTGCTCTTCATTCTCATGTTTGGATCACACCATTCTGCACCCTCAGTCAGAAGCTGGTCATGCTGTTTTTGTGGACATTGAAAGGGCTGAACTTTATTGTGGGGTGTGCTGTGATCAATTGTATGACCCTGATTTTGACCAAGTTGTGATGTCTAAGCACTCAATGGGGGTGGCAAGTGGTGCCACTGGGAATGAAAGCATTGGGCAGAGGTTGATCAAGAGGAGGAGATTGGTTTCTGGGGTTGGGTTGAATTTTCAGAAATCTAAGTGTGGAGTTTCCACCAAAGATGTGAGAGCTAAATCATGTTATCCTATGGGGTTGAGGGGATTGAACAATCTGGGTAGCACGTGTTTTATGAATTCTGTGCTCCAAGTGTTGCTTCATGCACCTCCTGTCAGGGACTATTTCCTGAGTGGTGGACACAGATGGGAAGCTTGTCATCGTAGAAGAACCACAGATCTGATGTGTTTACTTTGTGAAGTCAATGCTATTTTCTCAGCTGTGTATTCGGGGGATCAGAATCCATATACTCCTGCTCAGTTTCTCTACAGGTCTGATATTGCTCTTTGTCATACTCATGCTATTGGGTTTTAGATTTTGTCTAATGAAAATAAGGGCTGACATTTATCAGGGGATCTAGTGATCTGCTTCATTATGCTTTTAAATGATCCTGATACAAATAATTTGGTTGAGTTACTTTATTAGGAGTTCTCTGATAGTTGTTATGAGATATCTCATGGTGAGTAGTATCTTTGAGATTTTGGTCTTTGATAAAATCTATTGACATTGTGTGATCCATGTGACCTCATATAGGCTTTTGTTATTGTTGATTTTTCAGATATTCAATCAATAGGCTTAGAAAATAGGAAATTTATTGATTCCCTGAGCCGGACATTTAGTATTATGAAAATATTTGATTTGGTCTGACTGAAGTAACAAAAGTGACACCTTCTAATGTGAAGGTTTATGTGAAAAAAGCAAGCATGTTTTTTAGCATTCATGTTATCAGTCAGCTCTAAGATGATTGATGTTTTTTATTATAAGTTTGAAGTTGATAAAATTTGTTTGTATGAAGCTAATTGCAATTTAGATGGAGCAATGGTAGTTGAAACCAAAAACTTTTATGACTTTGGATTTGCATTGCACCCATTATGTTGCTTTGGTGATCAAATTCCTGTTTCTTTTGAATGGTGAAACTTTTTGTTTTTGTTTCAAGCTGGTGGCAGCATTCAGCAAATTTAGCGAGTTATGAGCAGCAGGATGCTCACGAGTTTTTCATTTCGATGTTAGATGCTATCCATGAGAAAGAGGGCAAAGCAAGGAATGGAAGCAAAGGTAATTAAATATTGATTTGGTGTTTTCCTTCTGTCTTACGTGCACAATGCAACTGTGGTATAATTTTTGCTAGTATCTTAATGATGTACTTTGTCCA
>NW_027174419.1:0-2800 GCF_000499845.2 Phaseolus vulgaris | reverse complement strand
TCCTTTCGGCATTGTGTGATCTACTGGCTTTCTTCCAGTCAAGAGTTCTAATAGCACAACACCAAAACTGTAAACATCACTTTTCTGGGTTATCTGCCCTGTCATGGCATACCTGAAGATGAAAGTAATCATTTTAAAAGCAAAATTAAAACTTACATTAACATGATATTATTTCCAACACTCAAAGGATAGTGTTTACATGGGATGGAGAGTTATTTCTAACATGAAATTATTGCTAATACTTGAAGATTACTTATTGAATCATCATGTCTGTAAACAAATATTTTTCAGTATGCATATAAGGTTATGGTTTGCAATAACTGAATCACAAATTGAAGTATAAGAAGGGTTCATCAAGGACATACTCTGGAGCATGATAGCCAAATGTTCCCAAGACTCTTGTTGAATGTAGCCGAGCGGCTGTGTCTGAAGACTGATTTGTCAAGCTAAAATCGGCTATCTTGGCCTCATAGTCATTGAACAGTAAGACATTGCTGGATCTAACATCGCGATGAACAATAGAAGGCTGAACCTTTTCGTGAAGAAACTCAAGTCCTTTTGCAGCACCAAATGCAATTTTGGCTCTCTGGTTCCAGCTTAAAACTGGACCAGGTTCAGCCCCTTGTACCCCCTTCCTTCCTGGCAGAAGCAAAAGCCTAGAGTTAAGACAAATAACCAGAACTGTTTCCTTAAATTGAACAGGGACAGTGTTGGACCTACCATGTAACACGTCATGCAAAGAACCAAGGCCTGCATGTTGGTAAACCAAAATTCTGTTTTCTGCCTCTAGACAATATCCAATCAACTCAACAAAGTTGTCATGCTTCAGTCTTGAAACAACTGATAACTGCAAGATCAATAGTGAAATGTTTGATGATATCATGAAGGGTGAACAAGGCACTGGTTCAATGGATTTACATTCTCAGATAAAAATGATACCTGAGTCCCGAAATCGGAGTCAGGTTCTGGGGAAGAACTGTTATCCAGCTTCTTAATTGCAGCCTCAGTACCATCACTCAATTTTGCAAAGTAAACCCGTCCGTAGGAACCTTCGCCGATGAAAGCATTTGTACCAAAGTTTCCTGTTAACCTATTTAACTCATCCAATGGAATAGAGGGTATCTCAATTGGCAACACTTTCTGTGGGGCACTCTTTGCAATACCCCTAGGCTCTCCTCTATCGTTTCCTATATTCACCCAGAGTTACTGCAAATCATTATCCATAACCTTGCAGAGGAAATGTATTGTAATGTATGACATAAAAAACAGAATAGCAAAGATAATGAAATTGAACAAAGTTTACGATGATGTTGCTAAAGAAGTCTAGGAACATGCGTGTCGCTGATAAATGTATGTGCATCTCTACCTAGAAGCAATTTTCCAAGTCAACAAAATGCCACATAAGTAAAACACATTGGTCAAAGGTGATACTGAGCGCTTTGAAAATCTCATTGCAAATTTTTAAACGAACAACTCATTCCAATTATACTTTTTCCTTCGATTGTTCTTCACACTGCAGTTCTGAGTATTAAGAACTTCCAAGAACAACAAGAAGAATAGCAAAGAAAGGAAGATGAAGATGTTAATTACCTCCTCCACCGTATGTGCTACCCCTAGGTGGTGCAGATGTGTATTGGCTTGCAGGGGGGCCGCTGCTCTCCTCCTCTGCACCTCCGCAGCACAACATACTTCAGCTAGTCCTATCTGCACCTCTCAATAAGCCATATTCACAGAAACGATCGATATTGAATGAATCACCTGAAAGCATTATTTTCAACGCTCAAAATGTTTCCACAGACAATGTGGAAGATAAAATCCAATCACAAACAAAAAAAAAACTAAGCACCCCAATTGCAAAATTGTAGGACAACATTCAAATTATGGTTTCAGAGATTGAAAAATAAACCGTGGGGTGGCTTCTGCTAGTTATTTCGTTCATCGAGTACCAAAATCTCAAGAACGTGTATAAGTTTTTTGACAGAGGTGACGAACATAAAGAATACAAAAAGTCAACTTTTTGTTCCTATAGGATCAACAGACGAACAACATAAATAACAAGAATTCATCAATCAAGAAAACCCAAAATTCCCTCTGAACGTCGAAGAAATGAAGCAGTAATAAATTTGTTGTTGACGGAATGCAGAATGATGAATATCTGGTTACCTCAGGAAACTTGTGATGAATCACGTTCTACAATGGCACGTACCAAAGAAGAACATTACGAAATGAAAAATAAAAAGAGAGTGAGGGATTGGGAAATGCAGAAGGAGGAAAGTTTTGGTGCAGTTGGGTAAGTTTGGTGTAATGAATTAAGGTTGGTTTGGGAAGAAAGGTAGATGTTATTGTTTTTGCCGGGAATGTCGGTTGGAAGATAAACAATTGTTGTGTGCGCCAACGTTGCTAGGGTTGTCTTGCATGTACGTGCCCCCACGATGAATGCATGTCCTTCGTTCATTACCTACTATTTTATTATATGGTTATTATTGTTATTTCTTAGTATTCCTTATTATTATCTCACACCCAAACATGACTTGTAGGATTGGATTTACCAATCTGTCACTTTATCTTTTATAGCTTCTCCCAACATAACCACCTCGAATCTTGAAACAAATGCTTATGCTAAGCATGTGTTCGCTTAGATTTATCAAGATCTCACCACAACATTTAAGTATTTTTACCAAAATCTTTGATAAAAATGTTTGTTTTTTTTTTATCTTTATCTATAAAATCGTTTGACCAAAATTTATAAATCTTGTTAGAGTATCTTTCAATCATAGAGTATCATGCATAATAGGTTAAT
>NW_027174418.1:0-2877 GCF_000499845.2 Phaseolus vulgaris | reverse complement strand
TTTTTTTATTATGCTTAAATGAATAAATTAGATTCGTAGTTGAATTACAACAAGCTAAATAATATAACAAAAACTAATGGTTAAAAAATTAGGTTTTCTAAAATATAAAGACAATATCTGTTTTAAAATAAAGACTAAAATTGAAAAAAAAATTATATTTAAATCTATTATTTTGTTAAAAATTAATGCCCCACCAAATTATATAATCAAAGATTAGCATTGATTCTACCTTAACATTTTCATGTTTAGATTTTATTCTCCCTCAAATTTTCTCCTCATAGTATTTAATACTTTCCTTATTTAGTCCATCCTACATCAAAGAGTGTATAGTTTGAAAACTCTTATATTCTAGGATTATTATTTTAATTACAAAGGAAAAATAATCATATTTGGTAAGAAAAGAAACTAAAAGATCAGGTTAACCTTTAACTAAGTGATGTGAATGTCATAGACAATAGAGCAAAATAGGAACATCTGTAGTTTTCCCTATGCCTTGCAATCATCACCAACCACATGCAACACCTTTTCCTTCAGTTTCTCTATTATCTGCAGAAAACACAAAAGTGTCATTGTATTGTAGAAACATATTCGGATGTGGTAGGGTTCCATGAATCATACCAAAAGGGAATTATATGCCCATCTTCTGATGGAGCTGGCAGCATTTCTGAGGTGAGAACAGTTTGAGGAATCAAAATTCAAATAATAAGCAGAGTTTTCGTTAGCATCAGCAACCCATATGTGGTTTGTATGGTCCTTTTCCTTTTTTATAAGATTACATAAACCAACCTGCATATAATCAACATACAACTTTCATCAAACTTATCGACACACGTTTTGCAAACTAGACACCTTGAACATGTGACATTGACATTCTATTTGAGGTAAAACTTGGTTCGTTCAAATTTTATCTAAACCTATATGTTCATACGCTACAATATGCTCAGAATAATGAGATAACATTTTTCTGCTGTTATAAAAGCTAAAATGATATTAGTAATAGGTTTAAAGTTAATTGGTGAAAATAAATAGTAACCATATCCATAATGCATCGTAAATACCGTAGATCCTGCAAGGTTGTAGTTGAATAGTGGAAATGATGAATCATGATCAATCAAGGGAGAGCAAAAGCAGATAGCAAGCAAGGAGTTGATTAACTTTTCTGACTGTAAACCATTCATGATGGATCCATCAGTCACAAAAACCCATTGCTTCTTTTGCTGATTTGATGTATAAACTCTTCCCACATGCACAACATATGCAGCAATGTCAAACTCGCTGTGTACATAATGACAAGACAATGTCAAATATTTCCGAGCTATATATTTTTTTAATCAGATAACAGAAAGATACATGTAAGCAGACTAGAGCATCAACACACTTGGAAAGAGGGATGTCACCCAAACTTGATAACGGGGTAGATTTTCTTCTGCGGAAAAATGGCCTACAAATAAAAAAAATAAGGATTCAGAATGTTCCCTACACAGAATATAGCCAAGTAAAAATTCACTTTTCCCCCTTCATGTTATGATTGTTAGATACCTAAACTGTTCTCTTGCATTAGAAGATAAAGGCAACCACTTGGTACAAGATCCTCTAGCATGCAATTGAAGGATATCAAAATCAGAACTTGATGGCATGAGTCCTGCAACGGCATATGCTCCTCCTTCCACCAACTCCAGAAGCTGTGAATTAGTTACACAAAGAAATTGTGTGAAATCAAGTGACCTCCACAAAATAGTAATTACAACAAGGTAATAGAATAAAAAAGAAGGAAAAGTATCAAAATTAGCTTGGCATGCATTAGAAAAACATTTGCATGCAAAGCTAAAACCACAGAATTATTGACTAGTTATTAAGACAAGGGAAATACAGCTAATCCTTGCGGCTCACCAACCTCACCTGCTTCTCAATTGGATTCCAGATTGTTACTATGCCTTCTTTAGGTTTGTCCTGTCGAGTTTTATAAGTTAATCCAACTACTCGTAACTTCATTAATGGCGTGACTTCTCTATGTCCCAAGCCAGCATCTTTCAAAGCTTTTTCTATTGATTTTTCCTTTTCTGACTGTCTGATTGCCTGAAGACGTATATGAAATCATAAATGTCTCTCTGCATATAGACTTCTGGGAAGATAGGAAACATAACCTTACATTTAATTTGGCCTTATACGCAGCAAAAGAACTAAGCTGCTCTGGACTCATATCTGCCATTAGGAATTCAGGTTCTTCTGCTGTCTCAAGCATGTTATAAATCTTAGCACCTTCACTATCACTGTCATAATTAATGTGTGACCTTTCCTTCTGATACTCAGAAATGATGCCATCTACAACAGCAGAGCGTCTGTCCATATAGGTGATCAGTAGTGCAGAAAAACAAAATTCACATTATGGCTCTAAAAATAACAATTGCATTAGTAAGCACCTAAATTTTTTTTTCTGGCTTTCCTATTTACACACCACTTTCAGATCATACGATATAAATTTCCTGTTTTATTTTATTCCTATGCACTCCATTGTGAAGCTAAACAAATTCAAATTTACTGTGGCAACAAAAGGTTTGTGCAAGAAATATTTAGTTAGTTAAGTTGGTCCTGATGACCAGAAAGTGCATCTATAGCCATCAAATTATATCATACTTCAGGTTTAATATTTATGAATCAATGCATACAAACAGTTCAATAGCAATTAACAAAAAGCTTTTCTCCTATTCTTGCTAATAAGCTCAGTTGTTTTATGGCTTTTCCACCATAAATAACTAATTCCCGTTCTACAGAACCAGTTAGACCACATGTTGATACAAAATTTGGGAAAAAAATCAGTGTACGCCCGTAGAGAAAAGGTCATTCCAAAATTTGCTCATATTCAAGAGTTCAACCCAA
>NW_027174417.1:0-2890 GCF_000499845.2 Phaseolus vulgaris | reverse complement strand
TATTTGATAGATGAGTCTTACAGTAGTGATAGATATTGGTTTTCAAGAAATTAGCATGAAGAAAAGACTTGAAACTATTTTTCTGTGGTAGTTGCAATGAATATTGTATATATTTGACACATGTGTCTTTAATAGTTTATAATAGTGATAGACATTGATTTACAGAATTACCATGAAAGACTCGAAACTAGTTTTTTTTATGTAGCTGCATGAATTGTTCTATAAATTTGATAGATGAGTCTCACTAGTAGTGATAACATTGTTTTCAAGTAATTAGGAAGAAAAGAGTTGAAACTAGTTTTTTATTGGTAGTTGCATGAATTTTGATATATTTCATAGATGTCTCTACAGTAGTGATAGACATTGGTTTTCAAGAAATTAGCATGAAAAGAATTGAAACTAGTTTTTTGTGGTAGTTGCATGCATTTATTGTATATATTTGATAGATGAGTCTCTACAGTAGTGATAGATATTGGTTTTCAAGAAATTAGCATGAAGAAAAGACTTGAAACTAGTTTTTCTGTGGTAGTTGCATGAATATATGTATATATTTGACACATGTGTCTTTAGATAGTTTATAATAGTGATAGACATTGATTTACAAGAAATTACCATGAAAAGACTCGAAACTAGTTTTTTTTTATGTAGCTGCATGAATTTTTGTATAAATTTGATAGATGAGTCTCACTAGTAGTGATAAACATTGGTTTTCAAGTAATTAGGAAGAAAAGAGTTGAAACTAGTTTTTTATTGGTAGTTGCATGAATTTATTGATATATTTCATAGATGACTCTCTACAGTAGTGATAGACATTGGTTTTCAAGAAATTAGCATGAAAAGAATTGAAACTAGTTTTTTTGTGGTAGTTGCATGCATTTATTGTATATATTTGATAGATGAGTCTCTACAGTAGTGATAGATATTGGTTTTCAAGAAATTAGCATGAAGAAAAGACTTGAAACTAGTTTTTCTGTGGTAGTTGCATGAATATTGTATATATTTGACACATGTGTCTTTAGATAGTTTATAATAGTGATAGACATTGATTTACAAGAAATTACCATGAAAAGACTCGAAACTAGTTTTTTTTTATGTAGCTGCATGAATTTATTGTATAAATTTGATAGATGAGTCTCACTAGTAGTGATAAACATTGGTTTTCAAGTAATTAGGAAGAAAAGAGTTGAAACTAGTTTTTTATTGGTAGTTGCATGAATTTATTGATATATTTCATAGATGACTCTCTACAGTAGTGATAGACATTGGTTTTCAAGAAATTAGCATGAAAAGAATTGAAACTAGTTTTTTGTGGTAGTTGCATGCATTTATTGTATATATTTGATAGATGAGTCTCTACAGTAGTGATAGATATTGGTTTTCAAGAAATTAGCATGAAGAAAAGACTTGAAACTAGTTTTTCTGTGGTAGTTGCATGAATATTGTATATATTTGACACATGTGTCTTTAGATAGTTTATAATAGTGATAGACATTGATTACAAGAAATTACCATGAAAAGACTCGAAACTATTTTTTTTATGTAGCTGCATGAATTTTTGTATAAATTTGATAGATGAGTCTCACTAGTAGTGATAAACATGGTTTTCAAGTAATTAGAAAAAAGAGTTGAAACTATTTTTATTGGTAGTGCATGAATTTATTGATATATTCATAGATGACTCTCTACAGTAGTGATAGACATTGGTTTCAAAAATTAGCATGAAAAGAATGAAACTAGTTTTTTGTGGTAGTTGCATGCATTTATTGTATATATTTGATAGATGATCCTACAGTATGATAGATATTGGTTTTCAAGAAATTAGCATGAAGAAAAGACTGAAACTATTTTCTGTTAGTTGCATGAATATATGTAATATTGACACATTGCTTTAGATAGTTTATAAATGATAGACATGATTTACAAGAAATTACCATGAAAAGACTCGAAACTATTTTTTTTTATGTACTGCATATTTGATAAATTTGATAGATAGTCTCACTAGTATATGTGATAACATGGTTCAAGTAATAGGAAGAAAAGAGTGAAACTATTTTATTAGTTGCATGAATTTATTGATATATTCATAATGACTCTCTACAGTATGATAGACATGGTTTTCAAGAAATAGCATGAAAAGAATTGAAACAGTTTTTTTGTGGTAGTTGCATGCATTTATTGTATATATTTGATAGATGAGTCTCTACAGTAGTGATAGATATTGGTTTTCAAAAAATTAGCATGAAAAAAGACTTGAAACTAGTTTTTCTGTGTAGTTGCATGAATATATTGTATATATTTGACACATGTGTCTTTAGATAGTTTATAATAGTGATAGACATTGATTTACAAGAAATTACCATGAAAAGACTCGAAACTAGTTTTTTTTATGTAGCTGCATGAATTTGTTGTAAAATTGATAGATGAGTCTCACTAGTAGTAATGTGATAAACATTGGTTTTCAAGTAATTAGGAAGAAAAGAGTTGAAACTAGTTTTTTATTGGTAGTTGCATGAATTTATTGATATATTTCATAGATGACTCTCTACAGTAGTGATAGACATTGGTTTTCAAGAAATTAGCATGAAAAGAATTGAAACTAGTTTATTTGAGGTAGTTGCATGCATTTATTGTATATAGTTGATAGATGAGTCTCTACTGTAGTGATAAATATTGGTTTTCAACAAATTAGCATGAAGAAAAGACTTGAAACTAGTTTTTTTGTGGTAGTTGCATGAATATATTTATATATTGACACATGTGTCTTTAGATAGTTTATAATAGTGATAGACATTGATTTACAAGAAATTACCATGAAAAGACTCGAAACTAGTTTTTTTTTTTTAAGTAGATGCATGAATTTGTTGTATCAATTTGATAGATGAGTCTCACT
>NW_027174416.1:0-2890 GCF_000499845.2 Phaseolus vulgaris | reverse complement strand
ATTGAAGAATAGAAGAGATCATTAACCCAATCACAAATATAACATATAGAATCTTAAAATATAAAATACAGTATACCTGACCAAAGCCAGCATTTACAAATGCATTAACAAAAGTTGCAGCAAGATTCTGTCTAGCTGAATCAACACTTGCACCAGCACTAGCCCGGCCATCAAGCAAGTGTGCCTAGGAGAAATCAAACAGAGTGAAACATAAGTTGACAGCTAATCAACAAAATGGCACACTTGAGATAGAAACTATCACATCTAGAACCTTTTGTTTCTGGTACATGGAATATGAACACAATCAGAGATGTCTCTCTGTTAGTACAAAATTATTTTCAACATGAAGCAATCTAGTACAAGAATAATCTTTTTTTCTGAATGAAATACAATTAAATATCAGAAAAGGCAGCTGCTTCTTTATCAAGAAATCAATCTCAAAAAAATAACTCAAACCATTTTTGACACACGATTGATGACCAACAACATATAAATTATTTCAGTTACTAGCCTAGACTCTTTTATAGTACATCGCTGAATTTGAACTGGCAAAATACAGCACATCAGCAACAATTCTTCCATTAATAAATTAGATAGAAAATCTCACAAGTCAAATATTATTGGAAAAAGATTAAATAACCTATGTGCAAAAGCACTACAAATAAACGTGATAGGGGCAATTCAGTAGAAAGGAATCCTTTCAATCCCTCAAGAGTATATAAGAAACCAGAACTCACTGATACACATATAACTATCAACAAGAATTCTTAGACAAGACAAGAAACTGTAACAAAAGCTGCAAAAAGTAATGTATATTAATAAAAATCATGACTTATCATTATAAGAATTTGAACCATAATTTAGCTAGGTAGAAATAAAATATCATTGCATTATATGTAAATTTATACACGCAGAGGAAGTTATATCTGGTAGAGAGTTCATTATAGCAGAAGTTAAATTATCACCAAAATTACACCTTGTATATATCCTCAGGGGACTTGGGCTCCGTAACTTCAATGTCACGAGCAAGGGTGAGATATCCTTCACTTAACTTAGAATTGTTGATAATATCCTGAAACATTTCTCTGTCCTCATCATCTGCAGCCATCTCCTCATCAAGCTCAAAAGTAATTCCCTGCAGATAAATAATAATCAACAATAAATATCTCACAAGACCATAAAAAAAGTCCCCAAAAAGATCTGAAAATGGAATTTTGTCAGTATATATGGGGCCTTTAGCTTCGACAAAACAAGTTAGGCAGTATAATATCACTGTTAAAAGACTTACGAATCACAGCTACCTCACAAAAAGAAACATGAGCCAAGATAATTTCACAAAGTAATAAACAGAATCCTGGACTTACATGACGTGCAAGCATGTAACAAAATTGCTTCTTTCGCAGCACATCATTACAAGAGGTGAACACATCCCTCACATGCTGTCACAGCACTGCAACTAATTAGTTTCAAGCCACAACATAAGATACAAAAGATAAAAAATATTTCATGATTTGTGTGTGTGTATATATACACACTGAGAATTGAACACAAACTCCAGTGTTAAAAGAGACTTTCAACAATTTCAGGGCCACACCTGCATGTTATCCATGAACAATGCAATTTGGAGTGCATTAGGATATTCTTCAAATTGTTTATAAATTGAGTATGCAATGTCCAAAACTAGCATATCATCTGGCCCTGGGAGGTATCTGCAAAGTTACATACAAATAATAAAATATAAATGTATAAGATAACATGTTTGTCAGAGAAAGAACCAAAATATAAATTTACCCCAGACAACATATAAAAGAAAAAACCAAAACAGCGGCATCACATTTATATGCAAAACGCTTGCAAGTCAATAGATTCCTTCTCAAGAAATCTTTTAGAATATTCACTACCATTACAAGCCAAAATGCACCCATAAACCTTTACATTATTATAAAATACAACATCACTCTCAAATTTCAACACCAAACTTAGAAGCTTCAGAACCTCTGACTGTAAAAAAATAATTCTGTCAGTAAAACCAAACTCCAATCTTCAGTATTCTCAGCACAACTGTAGTAAGAGATCCAACAACAACTTAAGCTAACTAAGATCGTTTAGCCACTAAAACTTAAGTATAGGAATTTAGAAATGAATATATAGACATGATAAAAATAGAAAACCAAATGAAAGAGCATGAAATTGCAATACAAAAAATACAATTAAACCATGAAAGGGACAAACATTCATATGCCATGATAAATTGTTACTTCCTCCATTCCTTATTATAGAACACCTTCTAGAAGCTCTATATGGTCCCTTTTGTAAGGCACTTTATACTTCCAGTGATACATTTACCTTTTCATTACTTATTGTCCTTGCTAAATGTTTTCGGTATGTATTTTGGGGTTTGTCTGTAATGATGAGAGCTTATAATTCACGTATTTTCCAATGAAATGTCACTACACCATTTTCAACTCCTAAAGATTGTGCCGTTTCTACTTAAAGTTCCTTTCATTTATAGATCACTCACTGATTATCCAGTTCTCATTCATGTAAGCTTTGATAAGCTAATTTCTATTTAAACGTTCTCTTTCACATATCATTCCACTCTAGCTTTGAAAAATCTGATTGCAGAATTAGAATTTTAAATCTAGTGGGAGAAGTTATAAAGAGAACTTATTAATTCTTGATTAACAATATTTTGGTTCAGTCAAAAAAATCTCAATGTCTCAACTCAACACATTAGTATAAATTTTGGAATAAATATATGATTGATCGTTAAGCTTCCCATACATCACCCAATGCTCCTAGCAAAACGTGCAATTATTATGAAAATTAATATTTTTAATTCACGTACAAAAATTAAATGTTGATCATTAAGGGTAAAATAGGTAGGTCA
>NW_027174415.1:0-3034 GCF_000499845.2 Phaseolus vulgaris | reverse complement strand
CCCCCATGAATTAAGTTTATGTGACTCAAAAGTTTTAAAATAGGTACCTTCTATGCAATGTAATTTGAAGAGGGACAGAGAAAGAGTGCAGAAAAACTTACAGGATGCGCAGGGGCTCAACCTCCTAGTGAGAGAGCAGGCGGCTCACAAGGGCTCTTCAAAGCTACAAAGAACCCTACAGGCGTGTCAAACACCACCCACAAAATTTATCTGCACCCGAACTTTGATCCCCAAGAGCCGAGTAGAACAACCGAGGTCGGGCATTCCAGAAAAAATAGAGAGGGGAAATCCGACATATCTGACTGAGCAACTGAGTTAGAATATTACCCTTAGGCCTCCAAGGCCCTCGGCAATCCCGATAAAAAGGACTTAAGCTGTCCTAAAGATACGTGTAAGTCGTTACGAAGCAGAAGAGGTTTGTACGCGAGGCCGTAATGCCCAAGATAAAGGTAACCGTTTCAAAACTAAATATAGATTTCCACAATCGGGAAAATAAAGATAAATAAACTACACCCTCCTCTCCTCCCATTACAACATATATCGTATATATTAGCCCCTACTCTAGTTGCAGAAACAACAGATGAAAACCGAGTTTACTCACCTATTCATCAAGTCGTACCGAAACCAGTGAGGCCAACTTCATTCAGCAAGCATACACGCAGTAAAGTCATGGTCCCTGAACGGTGCCCTAGAAGTTACGCGGCAGGCAGCACTTCTCATAGATTTGACACAGGCAGAAGACGCACCTGCGAGCACGTGCGCAATCACCGATCTGAAAATTGAAAAGAGAGTAATTAAAACAAGCGGAAGATGAGTCCAGTTATATCAGTGAGTACGATTAAATGTTTAGAGCGATAACATTAGGGACCCAACATAAGATATGTATAAAATACGATACACCCCACTCAAGCATTGATGCTGTTAAACGAATACCCGGAAAATATCTGTGAATCCCAAACTTGAAGCTAAATCAAACAACTCACAAATGACAATGGAAACAACGACCAAAACGATAATGCAAACTATAATTAAAGGAAGATACAAAGTCCACAAGATCCGAGCGTTATTTTCATGCCGCGAGCGTGAATAGAGTTGTTTATTTAATAGTGAACTCTATGCAACAGCCAACAACAGGCCGCCGTGGGGCTATGCCATTCTTTTTAGCCGAATCAACTTTAGAGCTAGCGTGATTTTCACGCTTCCGGAGTGAAAATCACGCTGCTAGCAGACGCTTCATTGAAAATCACGCTGCTACCAGACGCTTGCATGAAATTCACGACGGGAGCGTGAAAAGTCACGCTACCTCTACAGCTGATTTAGCTGAAAAAAATAGAACAAAAATCGTCGGGCCGGGGGAGAAGCGGGGTACTGCCCCCACCCTGCCCCGCTCCTCCCCGTGCCCGAAGATTTTTGTTCTTCTCCTTCCGGTCTAGCCGAGCCCCGGAGTACCCTATAGCATAGCCCAACGGCGGCCTGTTATCGGCTGTTGCATCAAGTCAACTGCTAACCAAAACAAACTCTTTTCACGCTGGTGGCGTGAAAATCACGCTCGTATCTTGTGAACTCTGTATCCATCTTTACAAAGTAAAACAAATATCCACAAGTGTAATCAAAGTTTGTACCAAAACAGTAGATACAAAGTGACAAGTTCTGAAGGAAGCTAAAGCGCTTTCTTCCCCTGGCCTATAGCTTCCCCGCCTTTTCCTAACGCCGCCGCCTCTACACCCAACCTACCTCTCTCTCACCCACTGTCCTTGTCACATTAACCCCTTTGAACAAAGCGCTCTAAACACTAAACACCGCAGGGGGTGGCAGTCCAAGTGCACATCAATGACACATTAATTAAGGGACAAATGCCTTTTCCCCCCTCCCCTTCCCAAATCCCCTCATACTTCCCCCGTCGAACTAAGTGCTCGAAACGTTAAACACCAGTTACACAACATCAAGAAAACATGATGGGAAAACGTATTTCTCAAACTTGTTGAAAACCTACACCTAACATGTCGCAAAGGGACTATGAAAAACAAATTCACTTACCCATTTAAATCAAGTGGCACCTAGAAATCGTGCCTCCAATTTCAGCAACAATACACGTAAGCTGGTTCTGGTCCCGTACGGTGCCGTAGAAGTTACGAAACAGGCTGCAGTTCTCAAACATGTGACAGTCAGTTGACAGTTGACACATCTGAGAGCACGTCGCGCCACATCTGCAACAAATGGCCTAGAAATTAAAAGAGAGTATTAAACACAAGCAACACAAGAGTTCAGTTATGCGTCCCGCCCCTTCCCAACAGCATTTTTCTTCTACCCCATTAGTTCATCTTTAGTGCGAGTTACTTTGGGTGTCGCATACCCATCGCGTCACGAGCAGCAGCAGCAACTCGGCTGGCTGTGCACTCTGTGCAGCGCACGCACATCCACTGTGACCCGGAGCAGGGTGTGCTGCTGGTGTCAGCCGCCAGGGTGAGCATGAGAAGGTGGCCAGGAGCTTATGCTCCACCCCGTCAGACAGACGGGCTTACAGGGGCTCGGTACCCGCGCTACTACATCATGCCGCACAACACAGAGCGGGGGAGGGGAGTACAGCGGAAGTAAGAGTCGACCACCAAGATCACGAACACTTTCATGACCACAACTAGTGCCAGCCGAGTCAGCAACAACGCCCAAGTCATCTGTCATCCCAGGGCCTAAATGCTTTGCAGCCTGGCTCTGCACCAGAACGTGTGGCACCATCAATCACTTGGGGACGACAACACACTCGTAGAGCCGGTGCTGCCCCGCCTCCTGGGGGCGGAAGGAAAGGAGGGGGTTGACAGCGGTGACGCCAAACATCCGGGTGCAGAGCCAGTGGCCTGAGGCGCTCGCAGACAACTCAAAATGAGCAATCCAATTTAAATTTACGCAAACACAAACAGCTACGCGAGGCCCTAGTCATTTCAGATCCGTGATGCACGGCAGCCTGGCCCTGCACCAGGACGTATGGCACCACCAACCACTCGGAGACGACCACTCTTATGCCGGCGCGGTGCCACAC
>NW_027174414.1:0-3107 GCF_000499845.2 Phaseolus vulgaris | reverse complement strand
AAGGCCAAAATAGCTACTAAACCTATATTTTTAATTTGTTGTTTAACAAATTCTCAAATTAGTCTATGTTTTGTGCATTACCAAATTAAACACACTATAAACATAGGAATCAAATTAAGACAAAAAGAGACAACAATGACACAAATAGAATCAGTAACATTTACACGTAAAGACCAATCTAGCATGAAAAGATCAAATTAAGAATTCATTACACCTAAAGAGTAGCTAAAATATGTTTAACCAAAATTTCATCACGAATGTTGGATGAGTAATTACAGCCTCTAACTCATTCCCGCTTTTACGAATAAAGAAAAATCCAAATCCAGTAGACAGATTTTTTAATTACCATGCCAACACCAATGCGCTAAAAAGAGTAGAGATTTGTGCGAAGTTTGTAAGCCCTATATAGACGAACAAATGCAGATTGATACACTGCTCGTTGTTTAAAACCAAACTTCATTCACTTCAAACATTAATCTGAACTCGCTTGAAGAAAGAGACTACATTCATTGATCAGTAAGATCTGGTCAAACACGATGGACAGAATCGGTTAGATCTAAGTTAGGTCATTCCATCTATTAGACAACCCCAAGTAAAGAATTTCTTTTTCTTTTTTTAAAACAAAGCTACAAACTAATACACAGATAACAGATAATCTGTTCTCAACTGATTAACTTTTAGTCATGCCAAATCACATTCCCTTTCCTTCTCGTAAGCTTCTTCCTCTCCTGTAGTCAATCTCAGCATCGGAGCACGATAACCCCATCTTATATTTCCTGCTAATTCTGGAAGATTCCATTTTTGAAAATATATCCTCATCATCTACAAGATTCGGGTTCTCTGGTGTGCTGAATCCAGAGCTGTTGCTACAATGCCTTTGTGATTTATGATCTGACATGAAAGAAAAGACATATTTGCTTACAGGTATAAAGAAAAGGGTATGAAAAAGTAGAAGACAGGAAATCCCAATTGTTAAAATGCATACAATCAATCACCCTAACACAAAATTACCCTCCATATTTTCCAGATAATATACGAAGATGACCAATGTCTTACATTCTTACCGGACAAAAAAACTAAAACCTTTATCCATCAAAAGTCAGTACAACACAGCACAGAGCACCAAGGCTATAGTTATAGAAACGATATTATATATAATGTTGAAACCAAATTGCAAGTAATTTAGAAGTGCTAATCTATTTTACTTTTCATTACCATGGTTTCGCAAGATGCAAGGAAACAAATTAATATTTAAAGCTGGAATTTACAACATACCTTCATATCCTTGATATATAGTGGCCTGATTGTGTGCTTCCTTGCCTACTGGACCGGGATCTGAGCCAAGACTTCTAAGACTCTGCAATGCCACCTGAGTCTCCTGAGCTTTAAATCCTTTCATTAATGAAGGCTCTATATTTTCTTCCACTGTTGACTTGCCAGAAGCAAAGGGCATCATAGCAAATGAGTCCTCCATTACATCAGAAATTTCAACATACTGAGAGGTAGTTATAATCTCATCTGCACTGAAACCAAATGATGCTCGGTAAGCTTCTATTTCTTCCACATCTTGCTTAGGACTTCTAGCATGTCTACTCTGATGTCCATTTCCACCAGTAGACTGAACATCTGAATCTTTTGAAACACTTAATCTCCCACCATTATGAGGAAATGGAGGATTTTGGTCTAAATAGAATTGTGCATAGGTAGCAGGGCAAAAGAAATTTGTATCTTGGGATGCACTAGTGACACCATTTGTGTCATGCCCAGATACCCTCCCGGACCCTGTTCTCTGATATTTTCCATTCTCAGGATACAGTGATGAATCCCACTGCGGACGGAACTCCCGTTCAGGAAAGGAGGATGATAAACAGTCACCTGAGTTTCTTGATATTGGAGATATAAGGCTACTGGCAGGACTTCCAGGGTAGAGTGAATATGTAGCTTGAAGATCATTTGCAGTGATGTAGTTACCCTTGTCACTGTTTTTGAGATCCACTGAAGATGAGAGAAAATGAGCAAAAGGTACATCCGGGGAAGAGGGGGTTGTTAAATGAGCCAACTCAGGTGGAGGAGTGAGAGGGGCAGTAGATGGTTCAGTAGTGAAATTTGAGAAGACTGGAGGAGACACCAGCTGTGTTTCATGAGCATATGGTCCCGTGGCATACATTGTAGATGAAGGACCACCAGGTGAGTTAGCAGACAAGGATAAGAAACAACTAGGTGATTGTGCAGTGGAAGGAAGGGCAGAATGAGTGAAGGATGCTGGTGAAGAAGGTGGGGCTAAGAGAGAAGGAGCTAGCCCTGTAGCTTGATTCGTCAACCCAACCACTTGAGGTCCATTTGGCTGAGAGGCTGGCCCGCTGCTCTCAGGGATGCGAGATGCAGGTACAATGCGCTTCCCACCTTTCTGTGAACCGAAACAAGAAAATGCACCCCAGCATCCTCCCCATCTCTTTCGCTGTCAATGCAAGGGAACAAAATAGATTTACACAAAGTTTAAAGGAGATCAATAACAAGTATATCTGAAATGAAACAATAACTATTGAAAGTTCTTTTTGAAATCCTAAATTAACAAGAATTCAACCTCTTTATATCTTTTCACTGTTCCACACAAACATCAACAAATATTTCGCCATATTATCACTTAACCTTTACGCATGCCAAAATAAAAGCTTACAGTTAGCAATCACAACATATATTTTAGGATCTAAGTTTATATCTATGATCTAAATTTTATGAAAACTGTTGAGGAATTTCTACAAGTGACCGGTGTCCGGTGTCCTTTTTGCAATTTGATTCTAGCAATCTCACTGTTAATTAATAGACAACAATTTGGCCCTTATATTTTCCTGGTGTTTTTAATGTAATTCTCCTTCAATATTTAATCTACTATCCTAGTAACCAGTAGTTTCTCCTTGATAGACTCGTTCATAAATCTAAAACGCTCTGAGGTTAACTCCTTCACTTGAAAATTATAGTGTTTTCTAATGACATGCTCCACTTCTAAGATTTTTAGACTTTACACTATGCTTTCTCCTAATGTGCAAGCATTAAGTGCCACAATTGTTAGGCAGCAACCCAAGAGTAATTTCTCATAATACATTTAA
>NW_027174413.1:0-3116 GCF_000499845.2 Phaseolus vulgaris | reverse complement strand
GTTGAGTCTAGCTTTTCAGGAATTTTGAATACTTGACCACTAAGCTTTTGTTTGGTAACCTTGCCCGTGCTCGTGTTTTAATGAATTTGTTCATTCCTTACGATCTTTTTCTTGGAATTATAAGGTCCTTGTAACTCAGCTTTTCACAATCAGTTTGTTACTTCTTGCCAATAGGTTTTTTACAAGTTGGAATATCTTGTAAATGCCTTTTCTTTAATTTTTATTCATATCCACCTATAGGTTGGAGAGGCCGACCCATCTGTTACTGCAGAGGTAGTAAATAGTTTGAGAAATTTGGTGCTGGTAGCTCGGCTGAAGTTGGAAGGAGTGTGTTTGTGCTTCAACACATGAGTTGATGGTGTTATGATGAAGTGTTTTAAGATTCCAATTAGAAGGAATGCTAGAGTTTGTAGGCACCATGCTTTATATTCTCTAAACCCTAGGGTTTCTTGATTGAATGGAGTGCTCAACTTCAAGACATACCCTATTCCAACATTGTCCTTGTGATGGAGGCTTCATGTAATTTATAGTGATAACTTGGGAAGATATTATAATTTGTTTCTGAGGCACATTTAATCTAAAAGAGGAATAACATGAAACAAGACTTGTCTAAAATCAGGAAAAAGGAACTGCAACGTAAATGAATACTTGCACTCAAAGGCCTGAGAGAGATCAACACAGAGAAGGTTCTTTGGTGGGGAGGATGAGATCAAAGAATCATCATTAGAAAAACAAGATGCAAATCCTCCTAAAAAATTAATGTTTTACTTTATATTGGGTGGATAATTGCTTATGTCAATTTAGTGCAAACATATATACATTTTTGGTGTTGGGCTTGGCTAGAGATCCTTTTTATATTTAAAGAAAATAAGATGAAAACATCAAACGGAAGTGGTTTAAATTTTTTTTTAAGTGATGAAAACAAATTGTTGAGATGTATCATGTAGATACTGCATTTAGGATAGCCCATATAGTTTTTAGTTAAAATTTAAAATTATTGTCTAGCATTCCATTGTACATGTTGTGCACCAAGTGCCAAATTGAGTTTAAGATCAATGAAAGAACTTTGCAACATGAATTGCGAATCACACCAAAGGAAGATGCAAAAAAGAACAAACACAAAGCTAGAAAAAGAATAAATTGTCTCATGTATTATGCAAGGTAAGTGTTTAGTTTGCATCACTTGGAGATACAATTCTCCTTTAGAAAGGGGACACATAAAACAGTTACAAGTTATTTAGAACTACAAACAAAATCATACCTAAAACATATGCAATAGCTGCTGGTCACTAGACAGTCTATCTCTCCATCATCAGACCATCTACTCACTAGACATTTATAACTAGACGTTCTACCTTAAAAAAGAGTTCAGTACAACACAAAAGTTATTGTGGCATCAATAACCAGACTGCCTTCTTCTTAGACATCTATAACAAGACTATCTTCTTCTTAGACATCTATAACCAGATGATCTACATTAGAAAATGTTCAATACACCACCAAGATCTACAATATACAATGAAATTATTTTATTGATAATTGACAAAATAGGAGAAAAAATTCTTTGAGCACAAACACTATAAGATCTAACAGTGTTAGGTTGCTACCTTTACAATCAGGCTTTTATTATCTTTTGAGTTCTTAAATGTAATAGTGGAAAATACATTGCTAGTTTTGATATTCAAAGCATTCCTATAGTCTTGAGGATTAAGTCCAAAAACAATATCTTTATGATAGGATGGATACACAATCTGAAGAAAAAGAGTCAAAGGAAAATACAAGTGGGCCAAAAGTCTGGCGTGTGAGATGAGGGACAATAAAGAAAAAGGTGCTGAGTATTGAGACAATAACTTAATTAGGGTAAATACATGTGTGGTAAAGAATGAGAGTGGGGGTGAGTAGTGAGAAGCAATTTTAGGGACATTTCTATTAGTGGGGTCGGAGAATTATAAATGATTGCTTCTATAGTATTTCATTATTTTTGTTAATGATATATTTTGTCATTTGGACTCACATCCCTTTTGTTTTAAAGTTCATGGTTAATGTTTGTCTGTCTCTGTTTTGGATATCAAATATATACTTACTGGAAAAAGATGAGCTTGAAAACAAGTTTTTTTCTAGTCTAATATTAAGATTTTTGGAATTTACACTCTTCTGTTATTTTGCTTTTGCTATTATGTTCATCAGCAACACAAATAGGATGTGGCTTTAAGTTGTCTTCATTAGAATTAAGCCGACTCTTATCATGATAGTTGTGCCTTAATCTTAATGTCTTCTTTTACCATACCTTTCTAAATTATTGTATACTTCAATTGGATGAAGCTGAAACTTGTAGGTGATAATTGTGTCTTACTGGTTTTTGTTTGACTCTACGTTCCTAAATGGTATATCACTCTTGCATCAATGCTTCATTGGAAAAATATGTGCATTTGTTGTAACAGGTTTTGATATGTCGAAATGAGGCTGAAAAGTGCTTAATAGAAACATCTATCAATTCATTGCGGATAAGTCTCAAGGTATATTTTTTCTTGTTTGTGAGACTAATGTTTTGTTAAAATGGTTTAAAATTCAGTCTCGTCCCATGATTGTGAAGATTGATTCAGTAACATCTGTTAACAAAGTCTAGTCTGAGTATCACATCTAGTCTACTATAGTGTCTAGGAGACTGGAGCTGCTTATGACCAAATGTGTGTCGTATTGTCCATGTGTCCTATTTGTTTAGTTATAGCACGTGTACAATGTTAGTGGGGTTGGCTTTGCTTATAAATAGGGACCCTGTAATGTCACTTATATAAGAGTTTGTATAGTTAGTTAAAGTTGTTACAATTGTTAACTAAGAGCGAGAGTTCATTGAGAGAAACCTAGAATTGTAATCTTTGTGTTCATAGTGTGTTCTATCGTGGATGTAATTTGAAGTTCATTAACACTTCCATTGAATTACGTGTACAATCTAATTGCAGTTGACTCTGCGTATAAATAGAGACCTTCTAATGTCACTCGTAAATGAGTTCGTTCAGTTAGTTAAAGTTGTTACAACTATAAACTAAGAGCGAGGGTTCACTCAGAGAGAAACCTAAAGTTGTAATCTGTGTTCCTAGTGAATTCTGTCATGGATG
>NW_027174412.1:0-3117 GCF_000499845.2 Phaseolus vulgaris | reverse complement strand
TATTTTTTAATTTAATTTTAGTTGCTATCTAGTGATTTTTTTTTAATGATTGATCATACTTATGGAACAAATATATAAAAAAATAAGTTATATATTGATAATATAAAACAAGAAGTTACGTATAATCCATTTATAACTAAAATGATATTAAGAATATTGACTTTTATATTAATTAGCTTAAATTTCATATTCTTATTAAAAGTATAAAAAAGTGATTAGTAATCTATTAAACTCACGTACATTAACGACAAATTAGTTAATAATAAAATCATTTTTAAAAACAATCTACTAAGTAATGGGAAAAGATGATTGTGAAACAATGAAAAAATTCTCGAATATTCCTTATTATTTTCTTCTTTTGTAACAAAGATAAGCTAATTATTTTAACACAACATGTTAGGGTAAACGAAGATTGTCTTGAATTTTGCAAATGGTTCTGATCAGTTCTGGGAATTTTTTTCATACAAAAATCACTAAGATTTTGCATAAATACTCTTCAAATCTCTTAATAACTTCAGTCAACCTGCATTTGAATTCTTTAGTTAAATATAACATAACATACGACATCAAACATAATACCAACCAATTAACTAAATAAATTGTTTCAAAAATATCATAAAATTTAAACATGGTATATTCCAGAATTTAAGAATCACTTTTCAATTGAATTGGTCGCAGCCAAAATCTTATCCTTCAAGATAATTCCCAATTACAAGCATATACCAAAAACTTTGAAGTTATAAAAACAGCAAGTTAGTTTAACCAATAGCACTTAATTATTGGTTAATTCTTCATACAATATGCATTAAATGACGTACAACTTTTGAAGTCACACTTTTTTTCTATGAGAATCAATGATTGAACATGAATTATGTTCATAAAAAATAAAATAAATTTCTTTTTAAATGTTTGATGCAGTACTGGTTTTTTAATATTTGCAACTTCTGGTTTTTTTATAACGACAATTAATCTACAGTGAGCCTTGGAAATTCCGTTGTAAATTATGATCAGATTAATAATTAAGAAACACATTGAGATTATTATTCGAATCTGGAAAAGAATAACCATGTTATGATGTTGTGTTTGTGCTGCATAAAAGAAGATTAAGATACAGCAAAGTTATAGTTATTATCTATGACAAGAGTGAGGTAAAATTGTGAGTATCATCACGGATTTCAAAGGGAATATTTGCATCACCAAATGCAATGTTGAGATGTGTTTGAGAGAAAGTGAAACTCTCGTAGTTATCGAGACCGACTCAACAACAGTATCAACTTGTCGTTACTCTTAGGACTTTTGAATCATTCTTTTATATATTACTGCAATGCAATGACCTCACTTCAACTCATTCTAACCATCAAAATAGTAACAAACTCAACTTCAAATACTTCTTCATTTTTCCTCACATGCCATTTGGCATCATGCACTAGAAAAAAACTTTGTGTGTTCCATAGTCACTCAGGTAACTGTAATAACTACTTTTCTTCTCTTCAATCTTTGTTATAACCCTTTTTCTTTTCACTCATCATGGCCATGCATTGTCATATCAGCATCTCAACATGTCTCCTCTTTTGTCTGAGAGTCTGTGTGATATTTTCCTACAACTTGCATCTGTGTTGCATGTGTTGTTCACTTCAAGTTTACCAGTTTATGCTTACAGTGGCATTGCCGTCACAGCAAGAGCTGCATGTAATAATGGACCAAGCTGACTGAGAAGTCCTCCTCACGATTCACAAGAAAGTGGTTCTGTAAGGTATCTGTCGGTTAACTTCTCTCAAAACATAGCTGCAATTTCTTAATATCAAATAGCAAATAAAACTGTGAATTTGGCAACTTCCTTCCCTTGAGGAAACAAAACACCTTGTTGATTTGTTTAGAAAAGAATTGTTTTCTGTTTCAAATCATTTTTAAAAAAAAATTGTACTTTGGTTGCGTTTCTTAGCCGTTCCAACTATTTCCTTTCAAGGGTCATGAATCTGGACATTTTTATGCCATTTATAATGTATCACCACAACACTCAACTATTTAACATTGAACAATTGGAATGAGTTAGAGCTTCATATTCATCTTCTTTAACACTCAAAAGTCAGTTTCTGATTCTTTATGATCGTACTTTAAGTCCTGACTACACTTTTGAGTCCACAAATTCCTACCTCTTAACACTATAAGAAGAGAAAGCTTTTGAGCAGTGATCATGATTCATGACATTTACTTTTGTGTTCTGTGGGATTGGAGAATGATGTATGCATATGGATTAAAACTAAAGCAAGTGAAGTTAAAGACAAAGTTGTCAATTGATCTCACAACTTTCAAGATTGCAGGTTTTGAATTCAGAGATGGATCCAGAAAAATCAGTAGAGGATCAATTCTCCAAGCTACATCCTTCCATGCCAGTAAACACCAAAATTGGAATAGTGGGTGGTGGTCCAAGTGGCTTATCAGCTGCTTATGCACTGGTCAGGCTTGGATATAATAATGTCACTGTCTTAGAGAAACATCATTCAGTTGGGGGCATGTGTGAGTCAGTAGAAATTGAAGGTATCCTATATTCAGTACCACTCTCTAGTTGATCCAATTGACTGTGAATTTTAATTATGTGTTCTACACAGGAAGAGTTTATGATCTGGGTGGCCAAGTTCTGGCTGCAAGCAGTGCTCCAGTCATCTTTCACTTGGCAAAAGAGACAGGTTCTCCACTAGAAGAAATGGACTCCCACAAGCTTGCTGTTATTGACAGTTCCTCAGGACAATACCAAGATATCAAAGTAGCTGATGATTATGTGTCTGTCATGTCACTTACATTAGCAATCCAAGTTAGTCTACTGCTTTTCTTTCATAGACACATAGAAAGTTTCTTAGTTCCTACGACTTGAAAATTGAAACTTGTAAATTTGAATGATGTTAATTCTACTGGTGCCACTAACAGGAAAAGGTGAAGCATTCTGGTCGTTTAGGGGTTCATGCTGTCAGTGAAGTTGCTTCAGACTTAGCTCCAGAATATGTTGAGCAACATGGACTTAAATCTGTCCCTAAATCTGTGGCTTATGGTTACACTGCTTCAGGATATGGGTTTATTCAAGATATGCCTTATGCCTACATTCATGAATTTACCAGAACT
>NW_027174411.1:0-3135 GCF_000499845.2 Phaseolus vulgaris | reverse complement strand
AAAAATATTTGGATACATTTTGGATATGTATCTAGAAGTATCCTATGAGTATCAGTATCTGACACGGATATGTTCCTATTTTTGAAGTATCAGGGCTTCATAATTTTCCATCAAAACATTCCCATGGGAAGGGGTGGGAGTCCAAAAAGATTAGGAAAGGGAGAAAGTTTCAAGCATAGCCATGAAATATTGTTTAACACTATAGTGAATATTTGGGCTGACCAAACATGTTCATAACATTCTCAAAATTCATGATCCTTAACAAACAAGATTCCTAGAAATATAATTCCAATGAACAAAAGAAGACTATGCATTTGAACCGCCTACTTAAGGTTTCCAATGGTCTTCCTCAACTCCTATTGAGTCAGTTATCTTTCATGTGATCAACTCCTATTGAGTCAGTTATCTTTCATGTGATCAACTCCTCTTATTAGGTCTTTTATTGGTCTTCCCCTCACATGGCAATATAAATATAAAAGTTTACGCTTAGTTAAGATTATTACATATAGATGATTTTGACTTAGAAAATCCCCATTGTTTAAGAACTAGAGTGATTTCATGCAATGCCCCTCGGGATCACCAATATTTTGGCCATAGTCAAATAGTAAATAATATTTGAAGTCGAGTTGGTTATCTTAAAAAATTTACATGTTTTAGTATAATTTTGCTTACCAGCAAGCATGTCCCAGGCAGTATTATCAAGTGGTGTATCTACACTCTTTTCGGAAGGACTTTTTGACATTTGATTCCAATATTGACGATAAAATTCAGGTCTGCTTTCCTTTTGCCACATAATAACAGGTGCCATTTCAATAGCTAGGGTCCGAGCATCCATCTGGAAAACATCAACAATCTTCAGCATGCTACTCTAATCCAATTTTTATGCACTAACAAAAAAGTAACGACTACATGAATTTTCTTAGGGTCACCCAAGTGATAGGAACCAATAATAGTAAAGCACAGCGCTATTGCAGGGACTGAGGAAGGCAGGTAATCATAACAAAGCAAGCAAGTTATGCATCTAGGAAATAGTGATGTTTCCTTCTACTTTTACATTTAAAGGAGAATATAGCGATATTGAAAGAAGAAATAATATTACAAGAGGAGAATTTTGCTAATAATTCTTTTTCATAGTCTATCTCTTTTCTTTTCTTGTTTTATTATGCTTTTTATGAGGATAGTTTACACTGATGATTACTCTTGTTCCAATATAAATATATTGGACAACAGTGTGTTCCATTCCATTTACCACACGAACACTATATTTGATCAACCAAAATATAAATATATTGCACAATAGGGTGCTCCAATTACAACATGAAAAATATTATTGATCAAACAATAAAAAAAAATAAACTTAAGAAGATCAAGAATAAGATTTGAAGTTAAGTTTCCTACCTTGTTGAGAAGTGACTTCTGGCTAACACGGAGTAGAAGTGCAGTTATAAACTCTAGAGTCATGTAGTTTACACTGGAAAGCCTCTTGAGTATGTTTCTTGTGGAATATATACTGGACCGAGCACCTCTAATCTCATTATAAAGCTCTAATGTGGTAAGTGGCTCAGGAAGGCTAGCAAGGTAATATTTCACAAGAGCTGCTACATCAACAGGATTCGTGCCTTCTGGTACTGAAGCAGTAGAATCTGCAAAGCAATTACAGTAGCATGTATAATATCATCCAAGTATAATCTCAAACATACCCATCACTGAAAGAATGGTTGAATTACCTTGGTTGTATAGAGAAACCAACTGTTGAATAACCCTTTTATTCCCTTCAGATTTAAAAAGATATGGCGAGTTCAAACCTGCTTAAAATAAAAATAATGAAATTATATTGGATCAAATGCTTTTAAAATAACTATTGGATCAAAAGCAAACATAAAAAAAAAACTGGTCCATGGATGTGGAGTCTTACTCTAGAAATAGCTACCTGAAACTATAAGATAATCTGCACAATTGACCAATATCTGAGGAATAGGTTTGCAGTAATCTTGCCTCTGCACAGTAACCTCAATTGGAACTCCAAATACTGGGATCATGATAAGTTAATAATTAAGCACCATTGTGCAGGTTCTAGGCCGGCAACAAATTTTAAATATAAAGTAAAAAGCTACACCAAGAAACAAAGAATGCCATACTTCTATATGACTTAATAAATAATCAAAAGTGTTACTGAAAGACATCAAAATGGAATTCATCCCAAGATGCCTTGTGGGGATAATGGAACCTATTCTACATAGCCAACAAAAGACTGTGATGCATGAGAAAAACTGCTCTCTTTCTCCGTCATGTGGTTTGAGAAACTTACCGTCAGTGCTTGCAACTCCCTGCAAAAGAAAATTACAGTATGAATAAGCAAATCGCATACAGTGAAAAACAGGTCAGCGATAGCCAAATGTCGTTTTACCTTTTGCCATCTTTCAATATCTGTCAAGATAGTCTTACTTTTTTGTGCTGTAATTTTTGCCACCTGAAATAAATCAACATGATGGAAAATCAGAAAAAGAAGAAAGTAAAGATTATGAGCAACAAACTGATGATATCGTGGCATGTGACTAGCAAGTAAGATTTTTGAAGAGAGAAAAACAACAAAGAAAATTCGAAAAATCCATTTGATTAATACCAAGTTCAGAATAACAGCTATTCAACTGAAAGAATTATATAATCCATAATCAATTTGGATAAGGCACTCCCTTTACCCAAAAGAAAAGGATAGATAGATCTCACAGTTAAAAAAAAATCCCATGATAAGACTTTTTTTGTCTTCATTTGATGTTGATATACTTAACATTTACTAAAATTACAAATTGTGCTCATTATGTTTCTTGTTTTGAAAACCTTGTGAACAAAATCATTTATCCCTTTCTAAAAAGTTACCCATCACAATCCAAAATCATTTAATCAACTAAATTACCTCTTCAACCTTGGACTTTCCCACAACCACCTTATCCTTTGTCCCTGAGAAGCCTCTCCTCAGGAGCGTGCCAGTTGTAGCAGCCGCTGATATCAAGCGATCCTGCACAGCATGTCTTGTGGATGGCTGCTGGAGAAGTGCCCACCGACTCTTGACCATTGACCCCACTCGTCCAGCCACTTCAGACACATTACTTTTTGTATCCTTGGTGACCTCACCAA
>NW_027174410.1:0-3290 GCF_000499845.2 Phaseolus vulgaris | reverse complement strand
TTTTCTTGTTATTTCAAAGAAGTGGAATAGGTGGGAACAACCTACCCGACTTAATAAGAAAAACATCTCTCTCGACGACCACTAAGTTACAAGTATCAACTTCGAGCTCAATAGCTTGTCAACTCGTTCATACCTCAGTATTAACGCACTTGAGTTTCACCTCAGCTTTCGAGACGAGGGCCTTGTGTACCTACATGTCACAAAATCAGGAATGTCCTTAGCTTGAAGTGACTATTGATATTCCATAACCGAGCTCTTAATACCATAAATTTTTATCATAAGGATTAACAACCAATTCAATGAATCATAATGGTTGAGCAATTACTTATGGACCATAATGGCTACCTTAAGGCCAACCTTATGGTTACTATCCAAAGGACCTATAAATGCAACTCTTTAGGAAGAACAAACTATCTTATATAATATACTTATATTTGACACACATATTATATTTTTTTTTAAAAGTGAAAGTGAGAGCAAGAGCATAATAATCGCACAGTAGTAATGAAAAAAACAGTAAGTTGTTGTTTATACCTGACTTTTCTCCCAAGACAAGGATGTTGATTTGGATTTGGAAATTGAGTGTCTTCTAACAACTTCAACTGAATTCCAGGTTTACCCAAGGAATGTGTCGGACATAAAGGCAAAACCAAGCCAAGCATCTTGTTAGTGTTCATGTTATTTGCATCGACTTTCTTCTTCTTTTGATGCTGTCTCTCACTTGATATTTTGAAGTAAAATGAAAATATTCAAATCCAGTAAAATTGATACAAGTTAAACAAATTAAGGTTTGGAAAGTGGCTAGATGATCTCTTGAAGAGCATACCAGCACAGAAGTGCAAAATATAATGGATAGTAGTAAGTAGCAAATCATGCGCTCAAAGTTCCATTGCTGTTACAAACAAGTCATGAAAAATAGACTGCCATAACACAAACGAGTCACCTTAGCAGCTCAAGTTTACCATTCACATGTTGGAAACTCAAACGAATGAAAGAATGCCAGAATAATCTTTATAAAATACAAAACTACTCCATAAATTACATTTTACAGGTATGGCAAAATGAATTGTAAAAAGAAAAACAATAATGCAACGATCTTTCACTTCTGAGACATTTACAAATTGTAATTAACAAAGTAACATAAAAATGTTACGGTGTTATGTAAGTGGTTGAGGAAATGACCGTAGTGGTTGTTGAAACCCCTTCACTCTCTCCGCCATCTAGCCCCGCCGCCCACCGCCGCAAAATCCTCAAGAGCGTAGCCGCCTTCCGTCGCCCCCTAGCACTCCCCACGGCCATGAGCTCCCAGATGACCCTCTCCACTCCGGGAACTGCCGCTAACTCAGCCACAACCTCCGATCCCCCCTTCCGACACATGGTGACCAGCGTCGCCGCCGCACTCTCCCTTGCTCTCTCCGACCCCTCCCTGAGAACCGCCCCCAGCCGTTTAATCCCGGCGTACGCCTCCGCCACTGCTACCAACCCACCCCTCTTGACCACCGCCTCCAGAATCGTCACCCCCTCCTCCGGCATCGCCGCCATGATCTCCGAAGCCATAGCCACCACGCCCCCCTCCACCAGGCGCGCCACCGTCTCCCTGTCCGCCGCGAGGTTTAGTATCGCCGCCAGCGCGTCTCGCCTCGCCCCCTCGGGCCCACTCCGCGCCAAACTCACCAACCCGCTAATGACACCTGTCTTCCTACCGAGCCTCTTCCTGTGCGCGGGTACACCCGATAAACTAAACACCGTCGCTGCCGCGTTGGCCTTCGCCTCCCACGAAGCACCCGAAAGCAAAACCTCCGCAACGCCGTTTAACGCGCCATCAGTATCCATTATCCTCGTCTTGTTCGCTTCCAGAATAGACAAATTCAATATCGTCGTCACGGCGTTAACCTGTAGGCTCGGGTTCTCCATTCCCACATCGAGAAACCGAACCAAAAGCGGAATCGCCCCCGCTTCGGCAATACAGGCTCGGCTATCTGAATCTGTTTTCGCTAAAACCCGAAGCTCGTAAACTGCACCGTTTGTGACTTCGACGGACAAAGGAACGTTGTCGTTTCCCTTAAGCTTGTTCACCAAAAACGACACCGTCATACGCGTGGCTTCTAACGCGGCCTTGTTGGATACTCCGCCGTTGAGTTTCCCTGTAACCGTTTCCACTTCGAAGGGGATTTTCTGCTCGCGACACCACGTCGCTATCATGTTCCTCAGGACGCGATTGGGGATTAGGTCGGTGTGTGATAGAGTTTGACCCGTTTTTGGACACGTGTTGTGTCCTGAATCCATCCACAGTTTGATCGATACACGATCGTACGTCTGTCCCGTCGCCACCACGACAGGGTCTTGCATGAGCTCTAGGCTTATCGGGCATCGGTAATCTGCCGGGACTGCGAACTCCAACGACCGACTCCGTTGTAGACTCACGCTCCTCGGCGAAGGCGTTGACGCACCGAAGAGAACGCACTTGGCGAAACGAACGAGGCCGATCAACGCTACGAGATCCGCTTTCGATTGCTCCTCGCTCCGGTTGTGAATCTCCTCCTCCAAGTTCTCAATCTCCGCTCTGCAGCTCGAAGCGTCACGAATCTCCAGTTTCTCGAAAATCGACGAAAGATTCGCTTGATCAGGAACGATCTCGTTCTTGATCCGGTCGAGGACGGAAACGACGTCGCACCGAAGGTTAATTTGTTCTGTTCCGATGAACGGCCTGGATTCGGAGCACTGTTTTCTGATGAGGAGAACGATGTCCCGAACGTCATCGTTTAGGGTGAGTTCCCGGAGAGGGAAGACGTCGAGAAGCGTGGAGAGTTCTCCGGTGAACCTGTGGAAGGTATCGGCGACGGTTTCGATTTGCATGAGCAAATTGAACTTGCTTCCGTTGGAGAAATCTTCAATCAACGTTTTGATTTTGTGTAGAACGATGTACATTTCTTCGAGGCAGAGGAAGAGAGAGGGGGGAAACACAACGGAATTGGGATTCGCGTTGGAAGAGCGAATCAGGTCTTCAAAAACGACACCGAGGAGCTGCGTTTTGCGGATGGCGGAACATGAAGCGCGGTTGAAGAGAAAATTGGCGGCACTGTTTAGGTTTATAGAACATATCTGATCCGTGAGTTGAAGCAGAGAGAAGAGAAGGTTAAGGTCGCTTAGCTTGGAAGTGTTAAACGACGCCCCGGGTCGTCGTTTTCGGGTTGTGAACGTTTCAGGAAAAAGAGCCATGTTTGTTGTGAATGCGCAGTACCCAATTGTGATTGTTAAAAGGTTGCAAATGAAGTTGAGAAAGGTGTAAG
>NW_027174409.1:0-3378 GCF_000499845.2 Phaseolus vulgaris | reverse complement strand
TGTTGAAGTTCTTGAATTCTCATTTTGATTTGCTGCTTCAACGGCAATTAATTCTAAGTGGGTTTTGATCTCCATGTCCAGATTTAGAAAAGAGGGTTGAAACTGATCATGGATTTGGGTAGCGAATCCGTGGAAGAGAACGAAGTGAATCATGATGGAAATGGAAACGGTGGTTCCTATGGAAGCGAGAAGATTGAGTTGGGATTCGAGGGAAATTCGGATGCAAACGGGTTGGATCAACAGGGAACGGTTGATGAAGTTGAAGTGGATAGTGGAGAAGGTGTGAATTCCAAAGGGACACCGACAAAGGGTGTTGGGTTGAAGAAATGGAAGAGAATTAGGAGAGATGTTGTTAAGGATCCAAATTCAAGTGCTGATTCGGGCAAAGTTTTGAAGAGGGGGTTGCCTGGTAATGCCAATTTGAGTGGAAAACAGCCATTTTTGCGTGATGTTAAGGAGAGAAGCGATGGATCTTCGAATGTGTTTGGGAATGTGGTGTTTTCTGATGGCAATGCGATTCATGGTTCAAGTTCTGATTCAAGATATGCACTTGGATCTGGTTTTGTTGTTGGGACTGATTCTGAGAATAGCGAGGATCGGAGTAGCAAGTCTTCTACGGCAGCTAGTGAGCCCAAGTTGAGGCAAGAGAAGAACCGTAGTAAGAATGTGAATTCAAAGCACATAGCAAACTCGGGTCAACGAGTTCAACAAGGGAAGGGAAGGAGTGAAAGCAGTAAGAAACCAGGAGGAGGAGGTGGAAGAGTCAAAATTGAGAAAGAAAATTCTTTCTCTAGTTTGGAATCTGATTCTAGAAGCTCCAACTTTAAGCAGGGTGTTTTTTCAGTTACCAGTAATGGAAAACACAGTGGTAGGACAAATATTTATGATGGAGATAATAGTAGTGAAGCACACGTTAATGAACATTTCACTGAGGGAGTTGAAGCTGGTTATGGCAACGAAAACATTGGTGAGGATGAAGATCTTCTACCAGAGAATTTGGCCGCAAATTTGTCTTGGGATGTTACAGAAGAAAAAAGTGTGAACAACCAATCATCAGCCATTGAAGATCCCTTGATTGAATCACTTAGTAGCCTTCAGGCTGTCCAGGAGGCACTTCAAGAAGGTTTGTCCTTTCTATTTGGTCTGTGAATATCGTATCATCTTTCAACTGATATTGTTATGTTTCTTTGTTTTATAATCCTCGAGAAAATTTATGCTGCAAATATTACCTTATTAGCAGTTTCATGACTATTGGATTCTGCTGCATGATTTAATTCGGCTATCAATTAAGCTGCTAACAGTAGATATTAATGCAATGACTGACCTAATATGTTTCGATCTGATCGAACTTCATAACTTTTTAAACATTATGATTTTATATTTTTCCAAACTCAACCAGAGGAAACCAATGATTTGGTTCTGTTTAACGGATTTGGCTCCTTGAGCACCTTGTCAGTGGAATAGTGAAGGGTCTTATTGCATGAAGGAGTTTGTTTCTTGTTTGAAAACAAAACTATCCTTTTAATTTGAGTAGCAGTTGCCAGTTTTTGGTACAATTTTGGACATTCCATAAATATTTCACTAATACATTATACGTGGTATGTGGTTGAGGCTTATCCAATGGAGCTGAATATGTTGTGAACTAAATCATTGAATAATCAATATTCTGTTTCCTTATAGTTTTCATTCTTATGAACCCCTTTTAAACTTCTTGATTAATTTATTATATACCTTAAATATGTGATGGTCTACTCTAGTCTCCTTTGTAAACCTTCTTGATAAATCAAACAACCCTCTAATATTAAATTTAAAAACTGTTGTCCTCTTGCTTATGCCCGCAGTTCACTTTGTATTTTTCTATTAAAGCTTTATTTTTCTATTAATTTTCTGTTTCTTTTCAAAACTAGCTTGTTTGTCATGGTACTGTGATATTGGTTGTTGATTATTTATTCATGATCTGGCACCTCTAAAATTGACCAAATCATGCATGCATAGGAAGATCAACCATTAATGTTTTCATTAACGACTAATATTACATTACCTTTACTTGGTCCTATTAGTTGGTCAAATACATTATTTATGACATTTAAGCTACTTTCTACAATTCTACCTCCCTACCCTACCATATCTGGACTATTATCTGTTGAAACAGCATATGCTGTTTTCTACTTCTCATTAATATTTAAATATATGATTTACTTAAATAGTTAATGACGGTCTATATGATAACCTTTCCTTTAATCTATTTAGGGTTTGCTTGTTGATGCCGAAAGTAGATTGTTTGCATAATACTGAGAAACAACAAATTTTTTCTTGTTAATTTTTTATGGTATGTTAAAGTTCCTTCTTTTCTGTTTAAAGTAAGAAGAACTTATATAGATGTGCCATTGCTGATGATCAATCCACATCTATTCTTGCAGAACTCCAGAAATTCAGGGAGATTGGGATTGAAGCCATTTCACCTGATGTTGATGACTCTGGCAAGTATAGCAGTGCATCTGCTGGTACTACTGGTGATCTTGGACTTGATAAATCAAGCCATTCTGATCAGTCTGGTGCTGAAGAAATTAAGCAAACAGCTTCGAGTTCCTCGGATCCTCAGGTATTGAGCCTGACACAAAATATAAATATTTTGGAAAGCAAGTTGGAGGAATTACAGGGTGTGCTTAATCTGAAGGACTCCAGGATTGCTGAACTTGAAACATCCTTGAGTAGTGTAAAGGTTTCTGGTGAAGAATCTGCTAGAACGGTAGGTTTGTCTGAGAAAAAGTGCAGAGGGGTTGAATCTGAGCTCGAGGGCCTTTTCCAGCTGAAGATTGAAGCTGAGGTTGAATACCTAGCCATCTCAAAGGTATTGCAGAACCTGAAGGATGGAGCAAGTTTCCAACAGACATTATTGGAAGAACAAGAGAAACTGTCTGAAAGTCAAGCACAGGTTCTTCACAAACTTGTAGATGCAGAGGGTAAGGCTTCAGTTCTGAAAAACAAAGCAGCAGAGTTGGAAGAATATTGTGGTGATAGTGTAGTTGTTCAGGAGTCTTTTGTGCTGCAGAAAAGAGTATGTAAGGTTACATTTTATCTTCTCATACAGTTCATGTTTTTAGTTTCCTTCTTTTGGCTTTTTCTGTCACAGTTATCACCCAATTCTGGAATGGTTGTACCCACTTAGGTCTGCAAAATTAGGTTCATTTTGTGCAATCTCAAAAGTTTTTTCTTTTTTGGCTGATCTTTTGAATGTAAAATTTCGTTGTTATAATATAAATCTGACCCTTCTTTCTCTGGGTAGGGGGAGAACTTGTATTTCCTCTCTTTGTTTCATTATGATTTTGTGCACAGCCCCTTGTAATTTGTGCTCTGCAAAACAATTGTTATTGTCAG
>NW_027174408.1:0-3389 GCF_000499845.2 Phaseolus vulgaris | reverse complement strand
GTGGAACAGGCCCGTACAGAGTGTTGGAGACATTGGAGAACGGAGCCTATCGCCTAGAGACTTTGGAGGGAGGAGCAATCCCCAGAACGTGGAACGCCACCCATTTAAAATTTTATTTCAGTTAAAATTGTACAGTAATGGCATTCTCGCGCTAAAAGATACATGCCTTGTATGTGTTGGAAACAGTTGAACAGACAAGGGGGCACTCTTTCCCTAAGGAGGGTTTTAACGAGGCACCCAATTAAAGAAAAATTTCCAGCATATCAAGTGTGCTCAAGTATTAAAGTTAAAAGTCCTCCTTGCCCCAGGTGCAAGTGCAGGTGATTGGTTAGGCCCTACTTGCCCTAGGCGCAAGTACTGGCACAAATCCAAGTCTTCCTCATCCCAGGTGTGAGCGCAAGCAGTTAAAGGTTTGAAAAGCCAGGGATGCTAGTAAAACCAAGGGAGGGAAAGGAAAGGTTTTGACAAAACGTCCTTACCCTTGGCATGCACCAGTACTGGCCCAGTAAAGCTCTTAGTCCGAAACCCTTCTCACCCCAGGAGTGAGGCAGGGAATGAACGACTCAACGCCCCGAAGGGTGATGACCTTGGGGAGAGTAAGAGGGGTTAGCAAGAAACACTTTTATTTACCCAAAACAAGGCATCACTCGAGCGATCGTTGTCAAGGTTCTCTATGCACTTAGCGCTAGAGCAACAGGGAAGCTAGGTGAAGATCGAAGAACGATCACTGATGAGTCGTCAGTGATTGGTCAGTGGTGTGAAGCAGCGCACGAGGACTGTCAAACACCAAGCTAAGGAATAGCCAGTCGTGATCAAGTAGAAGCGAAAGAATAAGAAGAGCAGATCGCGCTAAGCCTAAGCTGGTTAACAGTTAGTCGTGCGCAAAGTGAAAGAGCTCAAGATCGCGCTAATAAGCTAAGCTGATTAACACTTAGGTCGTGTGCGAAAGGAAAGATAAGCCCAAGATCGCGCTGAACTAAGCTAGCTAACAGTTAGTCGCGCGCATAAAGATAAGTGAAGCTCAAAGAAATACAAGGGAAGAAACTTATGCAAGAAAAGAAGCATTGAGAGTTTGTATTCACAGTCAAGTCTTATACAAATTTCGGAGTAATAAGAAAATTGTGCAGAAGTTAAATTTACAGAGAAGAGAAAAGATTAAGGGGCAGGAGGGATGAGCTTTCCATCTACCACTTCATGATAGATGCTGAACTGCGAGAGGTCCAGGTCCGGGAGAACGCATCTGATTTGCTCGAGTGCTAGCTCGAATCCATCAGTAAGGGCATCAGCACCACATTCATCAAATCAGCATTCTCCGCCTCCAGTTTCTGCGTTGAGGCCTCCGCAGCATCCCTCTCAGTGGTGACGGCAGCAAGGGAGGAGGCAGCTTCAGACAGTTTGCCCACCACCTCCTCAAGTCTCTTCTCCCCAGCAGCAGCTGCTTCTTTGGTGGACTCGAGCTCCCCCACTAATTGAGAATTCAGTTGGCGTAGGGAGGAGGTCTCGGCCCGTAGCTCCACCACCGTGCAGTCCAAAGAGCTAACAGCTTGCCCCATCAAGATCTCCATCTTGATGGTCTCTTGGACCTGCGCTAGGTACTCCCTCCTAGCTTTCTCCACCATGCCCCGCATCAACTCCACAGATTCTTGGGCAGCTTCGAAGTCACTTCGCAGTGACTCCTTGTCGTGCTCAAGATCCTTCACCCTCTTCTCCAGGGCTAGTTGCTTGCGATGCTGGGTGGAAAATTCCAGAGAGAGCACTACCTGCTTGGCCAGATGCATATCCACCTCATCACCACTCCACTCGACAAGCTCCGATTGCTTATGAGTTGTCGAACCAGGGTGATGACCCTGCTGAAGTTTTCGTGGTTGGCCCCAGAAGTGCTTGGGCGCGAGCTGGACCCCCCACCTTCAGCAGTGGCGGTGGGATTGGCAGTGGTGGTGGTGGACCCCCAGCAGGATGAGCAGGTGGACCAGGTGATTGGCCTGCTGGGGGGGAAGATGGCAGTTGGGAAGTTGGAGGCAACAGCTGGCCTGGAGAAGGAAGACTGGAGGGCTCTGAGGCAGGTTGAGCACAGGGAGGTGGGGAAGACCCTTCCTCTACTTCCATTACCTCGATCTCTCCAGGCTGGAGAGACGAAGCCCCCTCAACTGCTGCCTTCTTCCTCTGACGGTGTATAAGAGGAGAGTTAGAGCTCTCCTCTTCAGTTGAGGCGACGGTAGCAGCAGCAGCAAGTGAAGTGGAAGCCTTCACCAGCCTCTTCATTTTCTTTCCTTGCTCGGGGCCTTCAGCTGGCGCGACCAAGAGTGGAGGGGCTGCGATGGGCTCAGTTGTAGAAGAGGAGGACCCAGTGCCCTTGGTTCCCCGACGCTTGGCAAGCTCCGGCAAGGCCAGCTTCCTGTCTTTCCCCGTCATTGAGTCTGCATAGACGAGAAAGGAAGGGTTAGTTGGCCAAGTTATGCAAGTAAGTCAAAAAGCACATAAAAACATGCATGAGAAGAGACAAGTATCCTAAGAAGTGCAAGAAGAGCTACCTATATATTTTTCAGAGCCACCACATCAAATTCATCCTTGATGAGGCGGGCGGAGTTGTACTTGGCCCCAGGAGCAGCCCACATAGCTCGCGCTCGTAGGGGGCCATAGCTTCGAGGTCCTGGATTTCTTGAATTCGACTCCAGGAACCCAGTAGAGGGGTATCCCTCGAGCAGATTTGGACTTTGAGGGGTAGCAGATATCATGTAGAATCTGCCCTTCCAGTCTTTGAAGGACTGCTGGTACAGGCCCAGGAGCACCCGCCCAGCAACCCCGTTCAGGCTAACCCAGGACCTGTCCCCAGGGTTCTTCGCTTCGAAGAAGTAGAGGAACACGTCCACGGAGGCGTTGTGCCCGAAATGACTGCAGAGATCTGAAATGCCCGGATGAAGGCCCAGGCATTTGGATGGAGTTGGCAAGGCGCGACGTTTAACTCCATCATCAGCTCCTTTTCGAAGAAGTGAAAGGGAGGCGCAGCTTCAACCTCTTGAAAATAGCGGAGTAGACGAAGACGAAGGGCACCCCATTGGTGGCCCTGTCATCCGCGCAGATGGGCATTCCTCGAGGAGGAATGCGTATTTGGATATTGAAGTCATTCTCCCTGTCGATGGCGCAGGAAGGCTCATCAGGATTGTGGCTCAGCAAGGACTTGAGGTGGCCCTGGGGCAATAGAGTGGAGGTTTCAGCGAGCAACGCCAGGGAGGCCCATTCGTAGACCCTGGCGTTGTCATGGAAGGAGGTAGCAACAGGCGGTGGTGAAGCTGGGCGCACTCGCGGAAGGCTGTGCACCAGAGGACGAGGCAACTATACGCGCAGTTTGTTTCAAGCGAGCCATCGCGAGATAGCTGCAAATGGAGGAA
>NW_027174407.1:0-3437 GCF_000499845.2 Phaseolus vulgaris | reverse complement strand
AGGATTTGCTTTGACATATCGGTGATTGAAGGTGCATCCATCATGCATATCAACCTTGTGATCATCCTTGAGATGGGCAACAAGAGTCGGAATGTCACCCATCACTGAGCACTCAGATCCAGCATAAGGGCAATTGTATGGACGAAATCCACAATTTTGCTCGTGCTTGAGCTTAGTATAGTAAGGGAATATGTCATGACAACCTAGACTCTGATATCTGCAAGGAAGCTCCAACGATTCTGCCACTTTCTCCAAAGCCAAACACCTTATATTTCCAAGTTCATGATGGCAAGATGGGCAGATATTGTGGACTTCAACTTTACAATGGCAACATAATGTATGGCCATTTGGACACTGAAACACACAATGCAGCCATGTGCAAAATATTAGAAATTAAAAGAAAATTCCAAGACAGGACATATTCATAGTAAACATGTGAAGTGAGAATAATGACTAAAGAGTTTCAGACTTCCAGCATGTTTTTTAACCATCTACATAATCCAACAGTCCTCTCAGTAGAATAAGCAGTACAGTACAGGAGGATTAGATGCATGTAGCTTCCAGTGAAAAGGTCCAACAACAACAATAATAAGGGTGTGTTGGGAATCTGTTGAAAGCACGGTGAACAAATAATCCCAATTTCCAAAGCACTCTACTACATAGAAGGAAGAGGAAGTAGATTGGCATTCAGTTCAACTGAATGGAATTCCAAACACTCACCAAACTAACAACACCTGAGTCAATGTTTTCAAAACTATCTTCTTACTTCCTCCTTCCTACGCACTTGAGTGAAATTTTATTCTCGACTAAATCCATTGTCCTTAGCATAAGCAATTCAACCATAATATCCATAGACATAGGCAGAATCAGCATGTCTCATTCCCAACCTTCCTTTTGCGGGATGGGCTGGGAATCTGAACTAAATTCAAAATAGAAAGTGTCTAAAATATTCACTTATGTTAATGACAGAATTGAAGGCAACAAATGGGGAGCAAATTTGATAATTATCGTGAAACTCACATTACTAAAGAAAAACTTAATAGAAAGCTATGATCATTTTAATCTGTTCATCCTGATCACTGCATCTCCCCATGTCTCACTCATGATCAATGACTAAACTTATCCCACATTGTCAAGGAAACCAAGGTTAAGCAAGTGATATTGTCTTCATATACAACCATCCGATAAGGACTATGGAGATAAAAATCACAATGCCACTATTTGTATGTCTATATCTATTTCATTAATATGCATCATGAATTACAAGAAAAAGTTTTCCACGCACACATGCATAGACCCCAAAAATAAGAGATTGCAAGCACCGTACCTGGTGAATTGGAGGATACATTAAGTTCTTGCAAACAGAGCATCCAAGTAATTCGTACACCCCATTATTTGAACTAACTCCGTTCTTTCCATTCAACCCAACACTAGATTTTGTAGATGTACTATTACTCTTGGCCTCAGATTTAGCCTTGCCTGTTTCATAATCTGAAGACATCAGATGAGATTCAAGAACTTCTTTGAAAACACTGCTTCCAGGAGCCATTGCTAACCCAGATCTACAGTATTTCTTTCCAAATGACGAGAAACCAAAGCTCTTACTTTTATGGAATGCTACATCTGTTATACATTTAAATGGTCAATGCGTAAGTACTTACATAGTAGATGCTATACTAGTCATATATGATATTCTTTGGTCCAAAGTAGAGGGAAGGGGGAAAAAGAAACATACAAGATTAATTAAGATGTGATTTTTCAGCCAGAATTAGGATAATTTCAGGTAAGCTACATACACATGCAACAATAACCAGATTAACTGCAAATTAAAGTGCCTGAGTACTTCTGGAAAACATCATGCAAATAATAATTTCTTTATAGCAGTGTTGACCTTGATTTCTCAACAAAGAAAATATACCTGAATGTTACACAGTTAACCAAAATGTAAATCAGTAAACCTGATTAACTGCTAACATGGATAAATTACATACTAGATGAAAATTTTCACAGAAAGAAATAACAACAAAGCCTTGTCCCACAGAGGGAGGAAGAAATGAAAATTTGCAGATATGACCAAAATTAAAAGCAGATATTATTTGTAATCATTAAAGAATAGCAGAAACGTAATTTTCTTTTCCAAATATCAAGCAAATAATCTGTCAGTCAATATGCTTAGTCGTTACGGATTATAGGAAGACAAGTAGAACATATATTTGTTACCAAACAATATGTCATTCCAACGGCTAAACTAATATGAAATTGTTAAATCAATGTTCAAAGTTTCAAACTTCTTGAGGTTGAGAAGGATGAATAGAACAAATAACACAAACCAAAAATCATAAATGTAAAAAATACTTCTTCCTGTCCCCCACCACGGGAGGCTCATTGGGAAAATCCAAACCCAAATAATTTTCCAAGGACGTTCCTATTCACTAAAATTGACCCCGTCCTAGTTCTTTGTTTTCTAATGCAATGACATTAAAGCAAACAAAATATGTTGCTTAATGACATCTAGCAGTTACTGTGGCTTAAATTTTACACAAAACTGAATCATATCATCAGTATTCTCCATCCCTTACCTCTTCCCTCATCTAAATTATCCATTAAACAGATAAAAACGAGACAAAAAAATGACAGATACAAAAGCAGAACCCAGAGCTTCATTAACCAGCTTAAGTAGCATGGTTGGCTTTGCCAAAGTACTCCCTTTTCCTACTCAATCCAACCAATCAAAATCGAAAAAGAAAAAATCCCAAACAACATAAGTTAAACAATTCATTATATGCAAGAACCAATCCCATGCATAGAATCGCAGAGCAACAAAAATCAAGCACATGACATCCAAATGCAGACGAATCTGAACAAATAAGTTAAAAGAAAAACACAAGATGAGAAAATCTCAAACTCACAAAAAACAAATGAAAAAACAAATACCCAGTTGAGAATTCCGAGCCTGGAGTGCGTGCGTGTGTGAGAAACAAACCAATTGGGGCGCATAAAAGAAAAAAGAATGAAATTTTTTGAAAGCAGAATGCAAATGAAAGTAGCGACGAGAAACATATCGAAAGACGAGTTCCGGGAGTTACGGAGATTACCCCCCGCTATGGAGATTGAAGAAAAAAGCGTGTCTTGTTGGTATGCAAATGGATGAAGAAGAATACCAAAGTTTTTGTTCTTGTCCTTCTTCTGCTTCGAAATCGCAGAACTTCCTTGTATTGTGCTCTGTTTCTTTCTCCTCTGATTTATTATTATTTTATTATTGCTGTTGTTCTTATTATTATTAATTTGTTTTTTTATTTGGTCTTTGAATTTTGAGAATAACAAAATATTTTGGGGTCTTCGTCTCTGTTGTCTGGTCTCGTTCCTAACGATACGTTGCCAAGACAACAAGGTGGTCCAGTGACCCTTCCCGCACGCGACGTTTAAAAGTAAAACCC
>NW_027174406.1:0-3496 GCF_000499845.2 Phaseolus vulgaris | reverse complement strand
TTGTCAACACTTAAATAAAGGTTTGTTTTTGTGTGAATTGTATGCATAAAAAACATATGGGTAAGAAAAAAAAGATAATATATCTATCAATTATTGCAAACCTAAACTTTTTTTTTTTGGTGCATTTGACTCTTACCCATATACAAGTAAACAAATGAAGTGTTTAACAATTTTATAGTTAATATCATTTAGTAATTATTAATAATTATGAAAGCAATGAGTAACCAGGGTAATTAATTTTCTTAATGTTTTATTATACGATTTTTTGGTACTGAAAATGATTTTTTACATGTAATATATATAAGTATTTATAGTGTTAAATGGAGAAGTGAAGAAAGAGATGGGATAGAACGTGGCGGAACCATAGCCATGCTTAAGATTGTTCTGGGGGGTAACGCTATTTTTGTAGAGTCGTATAATTAGATAAATAAATAAAGAAATAAAGGCAAAAAGGGGTGACTATTAGAATATAGAATAGAATAGATGAGGATAATATGAATTGTTGAGGTTGTCTTGGGTGAGTTTGTGCTAAAGCAGAACATAACCAACCAGAATGTTGTGCATTCACTCGGGAAACTGAAAAATGTGGGCATATATTCATGTTCTTCATGAGCTCTTCAACTGTTTTATGCCACAACTTAATCTTGTTTAATCAGAAACTGCTTTTGAACTCTTTCGTCTCGAATGGTTCATCCAACTTTGTGATTCAGTTGGGAAGCAAAACGAGGCGGCTTAATGGATTCATTTCAAAAGCGGAAAAGCATAGTGGGCATTCAAGGAAGAGCAGTTGGTGGCAGAAATTCTTTTTCGAAGATGATGGGAATTGGCTTGGTCTGAGGGACGATGATATGGTAGAGGCGGAGGCGGAGGCTGAGGCTGTGGCTGCGGCTGCGGGCGAGGCTGACAGCACACAAGAGTTATCTGAGGGTGAGAAGTTTGAGGCATGGAAGCAGAGAGCTGAAGCAATCGTGGAGTTAAGAGAAGCCCAAGAAGATACGAGGAACCAAGAGTATAGGAAATGGGAAGACTGGCTTTTGGATGGGGAGAGTAACACTTCCTCTTCGGACTGGGAGCAGGGCATGAAGGATTATAGGGATAATGTGCGAGCTGATTCCGGTGATCTTCCCGCCGACAAGGGGCTGGTAGAGTCAGCTAGGTATTTGATTTTTGGAGGGGAAGATGATGACATGCTTTATGAAGATCGTGTTTTCCAGTATGCCTCGTCAAATTCGGTTAGTGCATTTCCTTATGTTCACGAAATGCTTTTCATTTATGTAATCTCATTTTTCTTCTCAACCAAAACCCTCACTTAGTTAATAGCTTAGCCTTGTACAATAAGGGTGGGGGAAAGCACGGATATAAGCTCAGCAGCTGCAACTGAAGTTGGAATGACATGATTTGAACTTAGACATTGTGTGTTTGATCTTTATATCAACTCATTCTTTTTGGAAGCATTTAAATCATTGATGTCAAATTTTCAATTCTCCTTTTCAGACATTATCCAGCATCCTAATATTGTCATACCAAGTGAATGATGTTGTGGTGCTCGCTTAACTTATTCTCTATTCAGTAACTCAATTCCATGTACCGAAATTGTTATTACAGGCAAAATTTTTGGCAGTGTTGATTATTGTACCTTGGGCAATGGATTTTCTGGTTCATGACTATATTCTTATGCCATTTTTAGACAGGTATGTTTTGATTATCAACACTCTTCAAATCTCATTTTTCTTCTGAATATATGAAATTTTTTCTGTTGGCTGATTATCTTGTTTTGCAAAATGCTTCTAGATTTGTGCACAAACAGATATACCTGTGAGTGTGTAATTCTCTATGCATGCTGATGAGTAGAAGTATGACGTCTTTGGAGGACAAGGCAATGTTTTAGGAATGGGTTGCCCATCATATAGAATTCGAGTGGGCAAGGCCAATATTTTAGTGCTTAGAATGAGACAGAGTAGGGGAGTGGTAAGATCAATCTGCGATGTAATAGGTTGCCCAAGGGCATGCTGAGGAAACTCAGTGTGCAAAGGAATATCATGGGTCACTGGTTCAGCTACCAAGTAGGAACCCATAAATACAGTCGGAGAAAAGAAGAGGCCAAGATAATAGATATAGCTATTCTCATAATCCGGTGCCAAAGAATATAGATCTTCAGAAAACAGTGGTTTGCCAGGATATAATCCCTTCTTTTTAAACATTGTGCTATTGAATGGAATACCATTATTTGTTCTCGAGTAGTCAAACGTATTTGTGTCAAAGGTCAATTCTCCCAATAGCCTCAGCTATAGGGTGGATGCTCAATAATGGTTTTATATCTATAGCATGACCAGTTAGGCCTTCACACTAGAGAGGTCTTTTGGGCTTGAAATCTATGCACAAACCCACTTTCCCTTGTGCTGAAGTTTAATTTAATTATGAAGAAGAGGGTCAAGGATCAAACTCACAACCACTGTGTCAGAGAGGCTTTGCTATCAATTTTAGAGATACAAAACCATTTGTGGGTCCACACTGGGAGGGTTATTAGTCCTTCACATGATATCAAAGTCTCTGGTCAATTGGTAGAAGGTCTGATTCTTCATAGTTAACATTTAGGACAGATATTAGTGGGCCCATGCATTGTCCACATTTCATGCTTAATGACGCTTGTATGGATGGAGAGCATGTCAGATCTATAAAATCATTAATGAGCTTTCATCTCACTGCTAAAAATTTCAGGAGTTGTCTAACAATAATTAAGATAAAAGTGGATAAGAAAAAGTATTATGATATTTTTACTTAATGTGCAGAATTGGTTACCTGGTGGTTTTGATGATTTGATATGTAGCTCATGTTTTGATTTAGAATAAATTACATTGGCACCCTTTAAGGTTTGTTCGAATTACCCTGTACCAACTTTTTTAAATTCCTACACATATCTTCCCTTAGTTTTAAAACGATACATTGTCAACTCTTTTGCATTCACATACATCCCCTTAAGTTCGAAAACTATTACACTTAAGTGTAAAGGTGGAAAAAAAACAGGGCGTGTAAGTGTAATTCGAGAAAATCTCAAGGGGTGTCATTTGAAATTACTCTTTGTTTTATTTTAGACAGAAAACTATAATTTATACCTTTACTCTTTGTAATTGAGTAAAAGGTTTTCAGATTATTCATACCTTTACTTGTGTGTTAGTTTTACATTCTTGAATTAAAAATGTTCATGTAACCATTCAAGCAACCTTTTGATGTCGATAGATATGTGAAGACTGTACCACTTGCAGCACAAATGCTTGATATAAGAAGATATCAAAAACTTGAAATAGTAGAGGAACTAAAAACTGAGAGGGGACGATTTGAGCTTGAGGTCGAGATTGGTAAATCTCCACCTCTTTCTGATGAGGAGGTTTGGTGGGAATTAAGACATAAAGCGTAAGATCAATCCCTCTTTCTTTTGCCTTATTGTCTTGAATGATGCTCTTCCTTTTTCTTCTGTTGATTACTATAGCTGTATTCA
>NW_027174405.1:0-3580 GCF_000499845.2 Phaseolus vulgaris | reverse complement strand
GAAGACCCTAATTATTCTCAAAATTTTAGACGAGTTAAGCCTTAAAAGTTTGTAAAGTTGAAACAAAACATGTTAAAATAGTTAACCAAAACATTTGAACTAACCGATGCGCATACCGATGCCCATAATATTTTGGAGGTAGACTTGATGGAGTTGTGCTATAGATGAAATTCTGGAGTATATTGTAAAACGCAGCTAAATTAACTATTCTCATACTTACATCAAACTATACTACAAAGCATAATTACAAGAACCCAGTACAATTCCTCTTATAATAAAGATCTACTATTTTGAAAGGAGGACAAATTATCTGATTACAAGTTCTTCACTCGTCTCTAAATCTGAAACCATACTCAATACCTACATGTCTTGCTTTGGCTTCCGGCTCAATTCAGAATAATGCCCACCCATTAGCAGCAAAATCTCCTCCCACAAACTCTCTGAAGATTCTGATAATGCCCCACAAAGCAAACTTGAGCTACAGGCAGCCACATACCAATAATCTGATTCAATTTCATCTCTCAGCTGATCCAATTGCCATCCAGCATAACCAACAAAGAATCTAAAGTCATGTGGCTTGAGAATCCCCTTCTTCACAAGCCCTGCAGCATCATCCAAACTGTTTCGAGATCCAAAACATAGCCCAGGAATTACCTCTTCAAACCCGGGAAGCTTCATCTTCTCATCTGTTTTCAATAAAACCATGCTTGCCTCAAGAGGTCCACCAAAATGCAGAGAACAATCAGAGAAGGTAGTTGATAGATCATGATTTGTAGGTTTCATGTGTTTGATTTTTTTGTGAAGAGGACGGTTGATGACAATTCCAAAAGGCCCTCCTTGATGGTGTTTAGTTCCAGATCTGAGAAGGAGAATAACAGTTCTTTCAAATGTACGAACACCATCAAGCTTTTCGGTGGCCACAAGTACGCAACCATTCTCAGGCATAGGAATAGGATGAGCCCATTGTGTCCCAAGAGGTTTGTAATTGGGCAAGGTTCCACTTTGAGTTTGAGTATCGGTATCTGATATTTCTTCCTGATAATGAAGTGAAGAAAACCGGTTAACGAAAATATAATAATGTCTAAATAAATCACTGCATTGCTTACATATATGCTCAACTATAAATGATTGTCCACATCAATAATTAAAAGTATTGCGATTACCAACAAGTAAAAAAGAATACTAAAAAATCCTATAAATGAAGTCTGTAGGGTTTAAAACTAGTTACCAATATAAATCATTAGTTGGGTTAACAACAAGTAATAAAGAATACTAATAAAAGCCTATAAATGAAGTCTGTAGGATTTAAACCTAATTACCAATATAAATCAATAGTTGGGTTAACAATGGAGGTGTAGGAAAGTTGTCTGACTTAAGCAAGTGTCCTAGATTGATGACAAATCCATCAAGTGGGGATGGTTCTGAAAGTACTAAACATGCTTCTTCTATGACTGTAACTAAACACAGGTATGGCTCTAAATAGATGCTTGAAATAACATTAGATTCATGAAGTTGATGATTTTCAAAACATAACAAAGAAAAAAGATTCATTAAATTCATCCCTCCACCTAAAAATGGCATGCAAGAGCTACATATAGATCCCATTTAGGAATAAATGCATCACCAGCTCATCTCTATATAGCTTTGCTCTGAACTCACGCCAATCTAGATTAGCATGATGACATTTCTCAGAGTTGCTATCTGATTTGTTACCATCAGCAGAACTGTTTCCTCTAGTGCCATCTCCTTCCGGTACAGACCAATCATCATTGCCTGCAATGACCAATATTTTCATAAACGAACTCCAGTAAAATGATGATATCATTATAAGAGAAAACAATAAAATGAATAAAAAAGGAATAATATGAAAAACAAGGCACCAGGTAGTATGGTTTTATTATGACATCAATGCTTATTTGAATAATCAATCCAAATTCTCATCCTTTTGTCTTCGATATATTTCTATCAAGTAGTCTTCAAACTCTACCCAAGAAACAAAAAGGACAGTAGAAGACCAAATAGTTTTCACTAGACAGAATTGCTTGGCCTTTGTCATATAAATATCACTCCCATTCATGACAACTGTAGTAAAAAAGAAAAAATAGATAACAAACCAATTTGATAATAAGAACATTTGTCCTCACTTTACCCTTTCCAAACAAAAAGAAGAGAAAGCACCTTTAGAGGAACAAAATGTGTCAAGAGTCCAACAAAGATAGCAGCATAAGAATGTAATAAAGATTTTTACACTGTCAGCCAATTAGAAATCATCATGGGTATATCTTCCAAAGTAGTTATTACAAAAGTAAAAAAAATATTACAGTACATGATAATGTAAAAATCATTGACATTGAATTAAAGTACACAAAACTCTAGTGTAAGAAACTATCACATTTAGAATTTTATATTGTCCATACTTCAGAAATGCCTCATGAGATAATCTTTTCACCCAAACATGTTCACCAACAAACAAATGTAAATCACTGATTTTTTATTTATTTAGTTCTTATGAATTCTTTTCTCAAATTACAAATATGTATCAAGTTCGCAAGAAGACAATTTATGCAACACATGGAAAGATGCGAGCTATAGACTGAACTTGATAAACAAGCAACAAAATCTTTGATTTTAGGATTTGACGTGTTCTTATGAAATCAAATTTTCTTTTATTGACAAAAGATTGAAAGTTATCTCAAATCCTCAAACAAAGTATAAAAATAACCAAAAGGTAAGATAAGCTTGCAGTTAGTAAGAGGAGAGGAGAATATTTATTAATAATTAAAAATGAAAAAAATATTGTCCAATCTTTCCTTCCTCCCCCAACCCTAACACCCAAAGATACCCTAAATTGATTGACATGCATGTGGTGTTCCTATAGTAATTGTGATATCAGACTAATAAAACGAGAAGGAAAGAAAATCCAAGGCGAAAACAAACAGTTATTGATTATAAATAACGTAAATATGAAATTAAAGCAAATGACGAACCAGAAGAAGAGGAGGACTTGTCATTATTCTTTTTGCCCGTGGCGCTGACGAGAAATGGGCGAAGCCCTCTACAGTATGAGTTTCGTTTCAGGACAGTGATCTCGAACACTCGTCCATCTACAACTCTGAAAGGAACTCCTCTCCTTCCCAAATTGGAGGAAATTGGTCTTTGGTAGAACGAATTTGTGTGGAAAAGGTTCTTGGCATGAACGGCGCACAGATCCATTCAGAAATTTGACTACCTTTGATGGGGACAATGGATTTTATCGTGTTTGGGTGGAGAAGGTTCGGTTTCGATGATGAAGAGGTAAGGTAAGAAGCAAGATAGACAAAGAAGAAAACAAATAAGAAGATAGCAAGTGGAGAAACAGAGCAGAAAAGAAGACGATCACAGAGAGGCGCTAATGAAAGACACTACGATTACGAAAACGACGGAGAGAGACTAGGAAAGAAAGTGCAATAACAAGAGTAAGTTAGCCTCAACCTTCTATGTGATATAAAAATGCGCTGGTGGCCTAACTAACATCTATAATTTAATAATTTAATTGGTATTTGCCACTAAAACTATTATTAATTAAAAATAGTAACTTATC
>NW_027174404.1:0-3590 GCF_000499845.2 Phaseolus vulgaris | reverse complement strand
CACTTATGAATATCGTTGAAAAACAATCTCATGTGTTAAAATTGTGTTTTCGTATGTTTAGGTCTATTAATTGATTCAAACACCTAGGATACACCCTTGAAAAACCATTTCATGTGTTCAAATTGTATTTTGATATGTTTAATACTTCTTTTACAACCTAAGGTCTATTCATTGATTGAAACACTTATGATATCTTTGAAAAAACAATTTCACGTGTTAAAATTGTGTTTGATATGTTTAATACTTCTTTCATTTACAATCTAGGTTTTATAACCTAGGAAATATAAGAAAGTGAATGTTTCTGTATATAATAAGTTTATTAAAAGTATCTTAACTATTGAAACAAGCGTATTACTTAACTAAATGTTTGCAACTTGTTCTTTTCTTTTCGCTATTAATTGATTGAAAACACTTATGATATCTTTGAAAACCAATTCCATGTGTTCAAATTGTGTTTTGATATGTTCAATATTTCTTTTACAATCTTAGTCTATTAATTGATTGAAACACTATGAAATCGTTGAAAAACAATCTCATGTGTTAGAATTGTGTTTCGTATGTTCTAAGGTCTATTAATTGATTCAAACACCTAGGATACACCCTTGAAAAACCATTTCATGTGTTCAAATTTATTTTGATATGTTTAATACTTCTTTACAACCAAGTCTATTCATGATTGAAACACTTATATATCTTTGAAAAACAATTTCACGTGTTAAAATTGTGTTTTGATATGTTTAATACTTCTTTCATTACAATCTAAAGTTTATAACCTAGAAACTATAAGAAAGTGAATTCTGTATAAAATAGTTTATTAAAAGTATCTTAACTATTGAAAACAACGTATTACTTAACTAAATGTTGCAACTTGTTCTTTTCTTTTCGCTATTAATTGATTGAAAACACTATGATATCTTTGAAAACCAATTCCATGTGTCAAATTGTGTTTTGATTGTTCAATATTTCTTTTACAATCTAGTCTATAATTGATTGAAACACTTATGAATACGTTGAAAAACAATCTCATGTGTTAGAATTGTGTTTTCGTATGTTCTAAGTCTATTAATTGATTCAAACACCTAGGATACACCCTTGAAAAACCATTCATGTGTTCAAATTGTATTTTGATATGTTTAATACTTCTTTTACAACCAAGGTCTATTCATTGATTGAAACATTATGATATCTTGAAAAACAATTTCACGTGTTAAAATTGTGTTTGATATGTTTAATACTTCTTTCATTTACAATCTAAGGTTTTATAACCTAGGAAACTATAAGAAAGTGAATGTTCTGTATAATAAAGTTTATTAAAAGTATCTTAACTATTGAAACAAGCGTATTACTTAACTAAATGTTTGCAACTTGTTCTTTTTTTCGCTATTAATTGATTGAAAACACTTATGATATCTTTGAAAACCAATTCCATGTGTTCAAATTGTGTTTTGATATGTTCAATATTTCTTTACAATCTTAGTCTATTAATTGATTGAAACACTTATGAATATCGTTGAAAAACAATCTCATGTGTTAGAATTGTGTTTTCGTATGTTCTAAGGTCTATTAATTGATTCAAACACCTAGGATACACCCTTGAAAAACCATTTCATGTGTTCAAATTGTATTTTGATATGTTTAATACTTCTTTTACAACCTAAGGTTATTCATTGATTGAAACACTTATGATATCTTTGAAAAACAATTTCACGTGTTAAAATTGTGTTTTGATATGTTTAATACTTCTTTCATTTACAATCTAAGGTTTTATAACTAGGAAACTATAAGAAAGTGAATGTTCTGTATAATAATAGTTATTAAAAGTATCTTAACTATTGAAAACAGCGTATTACTTAATAAATGTTTGCAACTTGTTCTTTCTTTTCGCTATTAATTGATTGAAAACACTTATGATATCTTTGAAAACCAATTCCATGTGTTCAAATTGTGTTTTGATATGTTCAATATTTCTTTTACAATCTTAGTCTATTAATTGATTGAAACACTTATGAATATCGTTGAAAAACAATCTCATGTGTTAGAATTGTGTTTTCGTATGTTCTAAGGTTATTAATTGATTCAAACACCTAGGATACACCCTTGAAAACCATTTCATGTGTCAAATTGTATTTTGATATGTTTAATACTTCTTTTACAACCAAGGTCTATTCATTGATTGAAACACTTATGATATCTTTGGAAAACAATTTCACGTGTTAAAATTGTGTTTTGATATGTTTAATACTTCTTTCATTTACAATCTAAGTTTTATAACCTAGGAAACTATAAGAAAGTGAATGTTCTGTATAATAATAGTTTATTAAAAGTATCTTAACTATTGAAAACAAGCGTATTACTTAACTAAATGTTTGCAACTTGTTCTTTTCTTTTCGCTATTAATTGATTGAAAACACTTATGATATCTTTGAAAACCAATTCCATGTGTTCAAATTGTGTTTTGATATGTTCAATATTTCTTTTACAATCTTAGTCTATTAATTGATTGAAACACTTATGAATATCGTTGAAAACAATCTCATGTGTTAGAATTGTGTTTTCGTATGTTCTAAGGTCTATTAATTGATTCAAACACCTAGGATACACCCTTGAAAAACCATTTCATGTGTCAAATTGTATTTTGATATGTTTAATACTTCTTTACAACCCAAGGTCTATTCATTGATTGAAACACTTATGATATCTTTGGAAAACAATTTCACGTGTTAAAATTGTGTTTTGATATGTTTAATACTTCTTTCATTTACAATCTAAGTTTTATAACCTAGGAAACTATAAGAAAGTGAATGTTCTGTACAATAATAGTTTATTAAAAGTATCTTAACTATTGAAAACAAGCGTATTACTTAACTAAATGTTTGCAACTTGTTCTTTTCTTTTCGCTATTAATTGATTGAAAACACTTATGATATCTTTGAAAACCAATTCCATGTGTTCAAATTGTGTTTTGATATGTTCAATATTTCTTTTACAATCTTAGTCTATTAATTGATTGAAACACTTATGAATATCGTTGAAAAACAATCTCATGTGTTAGAATTGTGTTTTCGTATGTTCTAAGGTTATTAATTGATTCAAACACCTAGGATACACCCTTGAAAAACCATTTCATGTGTCAATTGTATTTTGATATGTTAATACTTCTTTACAACCAAGGTCTATTCATTGATTGAAACACTTATGATATCTTTGGAAAACAATTCACGTGTTAAAATTGTGTTTTGATATGTTTAATATTCTTTCATTTACAATCTAAAGTTTTATAACTAGGAAACTATAAGAAGTGAATGTTCTGTACAATAATAGTTTATTAAAGTATCTAACTATTGAAACAGCGTATTACTTAACTAAATGTTTGCAACTTGTTCTTTTCTTTTCGCTATTAATTGATTGAAAACACTTATGATATCTTTGAAAACCAATTCCATGTGTTCAAATTGTGTTTTGATATGTTCAATATTTCTTTTACAATCTTAGTCTATTAATTGATTGAAACACTTATGAATATCGTTGAAAAACAATCTCATGTGTTAGAATTGTGTTTTCGTATGTTCTAAGGTCTATTAATTGATTCA
>NW_027174403.1:0-3597 GCF_000499845.2 Phaseolus vulgaris | reverse complement strand
TAATTGATGAAACACTTATGAGATTCTTGAAAACAATTTCATATGTGAAAATTGTGTTTTCATATGTTTAATACTTCTTTCAGTTACAATCTAAGGTTTTATAACCTGGAAACTATAAGAAAGTGAATGTTCTGTATAATACAGTTTAAAAGTATCTTAACTGTTGAAAACAAGCTATTACTAACTAAATGTTTGCAACTTGTTCTTTTCGCTATTAATTGATTAAAAACACTTATGATATCTTTGAAAAACCAATTTCATGTGTGTAAAATTGTGTTATAGTATTTAATATTTCTTTTACAATCTAGTCTATTAATTGATTGAAACACTTATGATATCTTTGAAAAACAATTTCATGTGTTTAAAATTGTGTTTTCATATGTTTAATATATTTTTTACAATCTAAGGTCTATTAATGGATTCAAAACTTATGATACCTTTGAAAAACCATTTCATGTGTCAAATTATATTTTGATATGTTCAATACTCTTTTACAATCTAAGGTCTATTAATTGATTGAAACACTTATGATATCTTTGAAAAACAATTTTTGTTAAAATTGTGTTTTCATATTTTAATACTTCTTTCATTTACAATCTAAGGTTTTATAACCTTGGAAACTATAAAAAGTGAATGTTCTGTATAATAACAGTTTAAAAGTATCTTAACTTTGAAAACAAGCATATTACTGAACTAAATGTTTGCAACTTTTCTTTTCGCTATTAATTGATTAAAACACTTATGATATCTTTGAAACCAATTTCATGTGTGTAAAATTGTGTTTTTGATATGTTTAATATTTCTTTTACAATCTAGTCTATTAATTGATTAAAACACTTATGAATATCTTTGAAAACAATTCCATGTGTTTAAAATTGTGTTTTCATATGTTTAATATATTTTTTACAATCTAAGGTCTATTAATGGATTCAAACACTATGATACCTTTGAAAAAACCATTTCATGTGTTCAAATTATATTTTGATATGTTCAATACTTCTTTTACAATCTAAGGTATATTAATTGATTGAAACACTTATGATATCTTTGAAAAAATTTAATTTGTGAAAATTGTGTTTGATAAGTTTAATACTTCTTTCATTACAATCTAGGTTTTATAACCTTGGTAACTATAAAAAGTGAATGTGTTTAATAATAGTTTAAAAGTATCTTAACTATTGAAAACAAGCGTATTACTGAACTAAATGTTTGCAACTTGTTCTTTTCGCTATTAATTGATTGAAAACACTATGATATCTTTGAAAGCCAATTTCATGTGTGTAAATTGTGTTTGATATGTTTAATATTTTTTTACAATCTTAGTCTATTAATTGATTGAAACATTTATGAATATCTTTGAAAACCAATTTCATGTGTGTGTAAAATTGTGTTTTGATATGTTTAATATTTCTTTTACAATCTTAGTCTATTAATTGATTGAAACACTTATGAATATCTTTGAAAACAATTTCATGTGTTTAAAATTGTGTTTTCATATGTTTAATATATTTTTACAATCTAAGGTCTATTAATGGATTCAAACACTTATGATACTTTGAAAACCATTTCATGTGTTCAAATTATAATTTGATATGTTCAATACTTCTTTGCAATCTAAATCAATTAATTGATTGAAACACTTATGATATCTTTGAAAAACAATTTCATATGTAAAATTGTGTTTTATAGTTTAATACTTCTTTCAGTTACAATCTAAGGTTTTATAACTTGGAAACTATAAAAGTGAATGTTCTGTATAATAAGTTTAAAAGTATCTTAACTGTTGAAAACAAGCATATTACTGAACTAAATGTTTGCAACTTGTTCTTTTCGCTATTAATTGATTAAAACACTTATGATATCTTTGAAAACCAATTTCATGTGTGTAAAATTGTGTTTTGATATGTTTAATATTTCTTTTACAATCTTAGTCTATTAATTGATTGAAACACTTATGAATATCTTTGAAAACAATTTCATGTGTGTAAAATTGTGTTTTGATATGTTTAATATTTCTTTTACAATCTAGTCTATTAATTGATTGAAACACTTATGAATCTTTGAAAAACAATTTCATGTGTTTAAAATTGTGTTTTCATATGTTTAATATATTTTTTACAATCTAAGGTCTATTAATGGATTCAAACACTTATGATACCTTTGAAAAACCATTTCATGTTTCAATATATTTGATATGTTCAATACTTCTTTACAATCTAAGGTCTATTAATTGATTGAAACACTTATGATATCTGAAAACCAATTTCATGTGTAAAATTTGTTTTGATAAGTTTAATACTTCTTTCATTTACAATCTAAGGTTTTATAACCTTGGAAACTATAAGAAAGTGAATGTTCTGTATAATAATAGTTTAAAAGTATCTTAACTATTGAAAACAAGCGTATTACTTAACTAAATGTTTGCAACTTGTTCTTTTCGCTATTAATTGATTGAAAACACTTATGATATCTTTGAAAACCAATTTCATGTGTGTAAAATTGTGTTTTGATATGTTTAATATTTCTTTTACAATCTTAGTCTATTAATTGATTGAAACATTATGAATATCTTGAAAAACAATTTCATGTGTTTAAAATTGTGTTTTCATATGTTTAATATTTTTTACAATCTAAGGTCTATTCATGATACCTTTGAAAAACCATTTCATGTGTTCAAATTATATTTTGATATGTTCAATACTTCTTTTACAATCTAAGGTCTATTAATTGATTGAAACACTTATGATATCTTTGAAAAACAATTTATGTGTTAAAATTGTGTTTTGATAAGTTTAATACTTTTTCATTTACAATCTAAGTTTTATAACCTAGGAAACTATAACAAAGTGAATGTTCTGTATAATAATAATAGTTTAAAAGTATCTTAACTATTGAAAACAAGCGTATTACTTAACTAATGTTTGCAACTTGTTCTTTTCGCTATTAATTGATTAAAACACACTTATGATATCTCTTGAAAACCAATTTCATGTGTAAAATTTGTTTGATATGTTTAACATTTCTTTTACAATCTTAGTCTATTAATGATTGAAACACTATGAATATCTTTGAAAAACAATTTCATGTGTTTAAAATTGTGTTTTCATATGTTTAATATATTTTTTACAATCTAAGGTCTATTAATTGATTCAAACACTTATGATACTTTGAAAAACCATTTCATGTGTTCAAATTATATTTTGATATGTTCAATACTTCTTTTACAATCTAAGGTCTATTAATTGATTGAAACACTTATGATATCTTTGAAAAAAATTTAATTTGTTAAAATTGTGTTTTGATAAGTTTAATACTTCTTTCATTTACAATCTAAGGTTTTATAACCTTGGAAACTATAAAAAGTGAATGTTCTGTATAATAATAGTTTAAAAGTATCTTAACTATTGAAAACAAGCGTATTACTGAACTAAATGTTTGCAACTTGTTCTTTTCGCTATTAATTGATTGAAAACACTTATGATATCTTTGAAAACCAATTTCATGTGTGTAAAATTGTGTTTTGATATGTTTAATATTTCTTTTACAATCTTAGTCTATTAATTGATTGAAACACTTATGAATATCTTTGAAAAACAA
>NW_027174402.1:0-3754 GCF_000499845.2 Phaseolus vulgaris | reverse complement strand
ATTCTGATTTTTTAGCCTTGAAACTGGCTATTCTGCAATAAATTTTATCCTTCTGCCAGGCTAACTAATTATGGACGTAATTTTATAATTATAGCTGTACAATCATGCAGGAACTGTAACCAACAAATCTGTGCTAATAATAACAGATATTATGTAATATTCTACAATCTATGCCAATTAATTACAAATATTCTGCTAATCATTTCTTTTGGCTTCCCACCTGAAATTGATGTAAGTCTACAATCATCAATATGTTGATTAGGAAATTCTGGTGCTGACATGTCAAGGGTTTGGTAAGAACGTTAATGATTTGAACAGATGTAGAAACATTAGGCTAGGTAATAGCTTTGTGGTCGTAGGCCTCCCAGATTGAGTAGCAATCAACCTCTATGTGCTTCCTTCTTTCATGGTAAACAGGTTTGCAACAATTTGAATGGCACTTGTATCGTCAACAAGTATGGAGTTGGTTTTGCATGTGAAAAACTCAGCTCCAAAACAAGAGTCTGTAGCCAAGTAATCTCAGAAGCAATTTGCAGATATGGTGTGATATTCAGCTTCAATAGATCATTTAGAGACTGAATTTTTTTTCTTGCATTTCTAAGAGATAGAAGGATTCCCTAAAATATACACCAGCCAGTAGTGGATTTTCATGTATTCGAACATCCAACCCAATTAGAATCACTTTAGGCTTGAAGTTATGATGACACACTACCAATAGGGAAAAAAGACCACGATTGCAAGTACCCAAGAGATACTTAATAATATGGTGTATTGCTGAAAGGTGCAAATGTTAGGAAGATACCAAGCAATGTTGTGTGAAACTTTTCAAACCATATTGTTGGTGCTTCTTTCAATCCATATAAAGAATGCTTCAGTTTGAAAACAATATTAAGTAAAGGTGAAAGCATACTGGTATGAAGTTAGACGTAAATTTCCACCTTGGGGTCACCATGGAGGAATGCATTCTTTGTGTCCATAGGTGTATTTTCCAAGATTCAAGTGCAGCAATGGCAATCATAGTGCACACAATAGTCATTTTGGCCACAAGTTAAAAGGTATCCTCATAATCAATGCCAAATTCTTGCTTATTTCCTACAACAATCAGCCTAGCCTTGTATTTATCTATTGATCCATCTGAACAAAGCTTTATATTGGGTGGCCAAGATGCGTATGCTATAAATTAACAATGGCTGAATTTCAGTAAACAAAAGGAAGGAAAGCACATGGAGGTTGAGAAAAATAGAGAGGAAAAAGACCTTCAACTTTGGGCCATTTCTTGATCATCTTCCGAGGTTGAATAACTCTTGCCATTAAGGCAAACAATTAAGATATCATACTTGTCACTAGACATGAAGTTGAGAAAATAAAAATCACGAAAAAATCATACAAGAGACAGCAAAACAAGGATAGTCTTGCAAAACCCAAAGGCTTTGGATAGAACTAAGATAGGATTACAACCTAGTCTGATACCATATTAGGAAAAAATGCATATCAAAATGATGTGTTTTCCTCTGGAGAATTCTCCATTACCCTTGAAACTGACTATTCTGCAATAAAGGCTATCATGCAGCTGGGCTAACTAATTATCGAGATTATTGCATAAATATAGCTGTACAATCATGCAGAAATTGTTTACCAATAATTGCTCCAATAATAACAAATATTCTGTAATATTCTGCAATCTACACCAATTAATAACAAATATTCTGCTAGTCAATTTCTTTGGCATGGTAATCATTTGAAGTATCTATGCTTCTCTGCTAGTGAGATGTTCTCATAATGCTTTTATTTGTATGCAATAATGCTTTTTTTTATTTTTCATTCTAATTATCTAACTTTGTAGATTTCACAGCTCAGTTTATGTAGGTTTAAAATCTACAACGTTTTATTGTAGTTTTTCATACAGCTTGTAACATTTGATAATTTCAGAACTTGATGGGAGGATGCGGGATTTGAGAAATGAGCTACAGTCATTTGAAGGTGAAGAATATGATGAAAGTCATAAGAAAAAGGCCATAGAAGCTTTGAAACGGATGGAGAGCTGGAATCTATTCAGTGATACACAAGAGGTCAGCCAGTTAATCTTGGTTAATTTAGTAAATTACTATAATGAGTGGTGTGCCCCCAATTTTTGTGTAGCTTAAATTTCTGGTTAGACCTCTTCATTCAAGGATTTACCCCTTTGCAGGAGTTCAAAAATTACACAGTTGCGCGTGATTCTTTTCTTGCACATCTAGGTGGAACACTGTGGGGATCTATGAGACATATTGTGTCACCTTCGGTTGCTGATGGTGCTTTTCATTATTATGAAAAGATATCCTTTCAGTTGTTTTTCGTGACACAGGAGGTAAGATGTCTTTTCGATCATTTGAAAAGGTTTGCAACAGCTGAATATTGATATTGCCCTTGTATTATTTTTTGCAGAAAGTTAGGCACAATAAACAGCTTCCTGTGGATATGAATGCTATAAAGGACAGCCTTTCTTCCTTGACAGTTCCTTCTCAGAAACCAATGTTCAGTCAGCACATGTATGTTATGAATTTTTAATTCTACCCTTTCCTTGCCTTACCTTTAATTAGGCATTTGGTTGGTGAAATGTTTTCTTAACAAAATGCTGTGGATCTGATTTATCACGTTCTTATGAAATTGTGCATTCTCCCTAGTTTTCTAGTTACATAACTATGACTTCAGGTTGCCGCTGTCGGAGGATCCTGCCTTAGCAATGGCCTTTGCAGTTGCACGACGAGCAGCTGCTGTACCTTTACTGCTTATCAATGGAACCTACCGAAAGACAGTTCGAACATATCTTGATTCTGCTATTCTGCAATATCAATTGCAAAGGCTGAATAAACATGGTTCTCTTAAAGGTCATTCTTATACCCTTATGTCCTGTTTTAGAATGCCATTTGTTTGTACATGGAAAAATGGGAATAAGTTGGACAGTCCTCTTGAAGTTGAGAGAATAAAAAGGTGAAAGGAAAATTAAGTTCGAACATATCTTGATTCTGCTATTCTGCAATATCAATTGCAAAGGCTGAATAAACATGGTTCTCTTAAAGGTCATTCTTATACCCTTATGTCCTGTTTTAGAATGCCATTTGTTTGTACATGGAAAAATGGGAATAAGTTGGACAGTCCTCTTGAAGTTGAGAGAATAAAAAGGTGAAAGGAAAATTAAGTTCGAACATATCTTGATTCTGCTATTCTGCAATATCAATTGCAAAGGCTGAATAAACATGGTTCTCTTAAAGGTCATTCTTATACCCTTATGTCCTGTTTTAGAATGCCATTTGTTTGTACATGGAAAAATGGGAATAAGTTGGACAGTCCTCTTGAAGTTGAGAGAATAAAAAGGTGAAAGGAAAATTAATTTCGTCCATTGATTAGTGTATATGCTGCTCAATCTATTTTCATCCTTGCACATTTTTATTCCAAGCAAATTTTGGGGAATTTCATTTTGAAATCTTTATTCAATTAAATAAATAATCAAGCCTGAATTAGAGATGAGTTTAAGACAACCTTTGTTTAAATTCTATAAGATGCTTGGCGTTATGCCTCAATTGCTGAATAGCAGGTGTGGCATGCTGTATTTGGGATGATAGTAGCATCAATCCTTACTATATATTAGTTTGCGTGTGTCTAAAACTCTTTACAGCTTATAGCTTGGAGTTTCAAGTTCATAGTGTTTGCTTCACTAAGTGACCAAAAGTTTGTCACGGACTATGCATAAATATATTAGTCACACCAAAATTGT
>NW_027174401.1:0-3833 GCF_000499845.2 Phaseolus vulgaris | reverse complement strand
AAAATAATACTGATGTAACTGGCTAGGAAGGATGTTGTTTCTGTGAACACATAACAGCTTTAACACCAAATATTTATTCTGATGTTTTTGCTGTCTGGGAAACATTGTAACTAAAGAAATCTAGACTTGTTACATTACTCAATTGTTGTTGTTTTTCAAACGCATAATGCATGCTATTGTTTTATACAGGTAACGAAGACTGTCAATGTATTGCTCATAGGGTGTTCTATGGGTTATTGAGATCAGATGTTACTTGTATGGCCTGTGGATTCACCTCAACAACTTATGATCCTTGTGTTGACATTTCACTTAACTTGGACACTAGTGTCTCTTCAACAGAAAAGGGTAAAAAGCTTACCAAACGGAATGAGGATGGAAATATGTCTACACTTTCGGGTTGTTTAGATTTGTTCACAAGGCCAGAGAAGTTGGGGTCAGACCAGAAACTTTACTGCCAGAATTGTCAGGAAAAGCAGGACTCTTTGAAGCAAATGTCCATTAGAAAGCTTCCGTTAGTACTTAGTTTACATGTAAAACGATTTGAGCACTCTTTTGTCAAAAGGTCTTCAAGAAAAATAGATCGCTACCTGCAGTTCCCATTTTCCTTAGACATGTCTCCATATTTGTCCTCCTCAATCCTTAGAGCCAGATATGGAAATAGAATTTATTCTTTTGGGGGTGATGAATCAGATATATTTTCTGAGTTCGAAATTTTTGCTGTGGTGACACATTCGGGTACGCTCGAGTCTGGCCATTATGTTTCGTTCGTGCGTATAAGGAATCAATGGTACAAATGTGATGACGCTTGGATAACTGAGGTTGATGAGGCTACAGTCAGAGCTTCACAGTGTTACATGATTTTCTATGTGCAGAAAACTTTGTACAATAAAGCAAATGAAGACCAGAGTCACGCACCAAATTGCCCTGGAAGAGAGCTATTTTTTCCTATTGCTGGTTTTTGCTAGAGAGGAGGATTATAAAGTGAGTACTTGTCATTCGAAGAGTGGACTATATATTGTGCTTGTGGCGTTGAAAAGCCAGCTTGATGTTCTGTGAGGGAATTTATTTTTCTTCCAATTTCCCCTCAGGTTTGTAGAATCACAGTTCATAGTTAACAAGATGGATTTGCAATATGCATCTCAAAAGTTCGGACTGCTAAAATGCAGAAATGGGAATGAGATGTCAGGTTGCTAATTTGATTCTAATTGAATATTTGCATGTGCATGTGGTTGTGGTTGTCATTAGCAGCATTGCAACAAAGATCAAGGAGCCAGAAGTGACTCAACTCTTTCACAACTTTTCACACTATGCTTACTCAAATTCTTTAATTGCAGGTAGTCATGTACATAACCCTTTTCAATTGATGCTAACAAAAGTTGTTGAACAACCATTGTTACTCTCCCGTCTGCACCAAGTGAGGCATAGAGAAAAAGAGAGTTAAAGGGAAAAAAGAGATTATGTTGATGACTGTTTCTAATTCCTGTGTCTAACAGGGACATTGTAATAATACTCATGTCCAATGTTCACATGGCGTTATCTCTGCTTTGTTGTTAGAGTGCAGATTACTTAATTGGGTTGCTTATTTGGTGCACAATAATAGACAAGGGTTTTGTTGAAGGCAAGTTTATTCTTTTAAAGGTGATATGATATGAGGAATATTATCACTCCAACTTGAAGTTGTTTGCTGCTGAGAGAAAAATGCAGCTATATGATTAATAGTGTCTTACATTGAAGTCAAGAAACTAGTTAATTGATAATTGGAGGAGAACATGTCACAGTATACTTATATTTTTCACACTTAAAGATTAAAAACGTGCAAGATAAATTTGGAATCAAAGGGTGAAAATTGATTTCTCTTTATCTGACTCCAACATTTCTATCTTCTGCCTGTATTTGATATTATTTAGTTTAATTTTTAGATATTGTTAAGATTATTTAGGAATTTTCTTTATATCAATTTGTTGTAAAATCTTAATGGATGTTTTTGTAAAAATAGTATAAATTCAGGATTGATGGTGTTTAAAGTTCAGAACCTGCCATCTGCATAATAACAGTAGTTTGGATTTGGTTACACACAGTAAATGATCTATATTTTTGCAACAGCTATTATCTTGCTGTTAAAATTGGGAGAACATAACCATATAAGGATAGGTGTTATAATGATAATGAAAGTGGTAAGTAATACAAAATATAAAAAAAAATTCTGGTTCCATCAAATGGGCCCTCCTAAAGCATAAAGAAGAGAAAAGATGTATAAAGGTTATAAGAAGATGCTTAAAGATGAAGAAATGGTGAAGAAAAGGAAAAGCAGTGCTAGTGTTCTACATAGACACATAAGGGCTATTTGGATGATACTTGAGAGCAGGGGTTCAAGAGTGATACACTTTTTTTTATGCATGATTTGATTTAATGATGGCCCTCCAACTTTGGAACTATTCATCATTGAATGTCCTTCACCATTGTTCCTTCCACTTCTTGTTCCATAGTAAAGAAAGTACAACAAATTGTGGACATAAAGAAGAAGGGGATTTTGGGACATAAAAAAGCAGTTAAAAACAGGATCTCAATATAAAATTACCAACTCTAAATATTGTGTAGATTAAGCAAAACACATAGGTACTTGTATGAGAATGAATATTTTTGAAAAAAAAATCTCTATGTGCTAAAATTAAGAGAGAATATTTAAAAAATAACACAATAAAATACTAATTGAAAGCTATGTTCTTAAAATAACTTCTTATTTATATAAGAATGAAGTTTTCTAGAACATAATAATGTTTTCAAAAGAACATTTTGTATGGATTCCCTATTTTCTTCTAATCTACTAATGCTATGAGAAGCATTTTAACTAGCAACAACTTGGCCCTAAAATAACTATGATTAATAATAACATGAGACAAAAGTGTTTAAAAAAAGGGAACCAAGTTAGGTGAACTACCTCCTAATGAGTAATGACCTAATCAAGTTAAAACTTTTGTTTTCATATTTTTAGTTATCTTCAATAAAATAAAACATGAGATAAGATAAGATACTAAAATATAATGAACATGTCAATACCTGACATAAAACTATTTTAATTTGGTTATTTTGATATTAAATGTATTATACAGTAAAAGAAAAAAAATCTATATCATAATAATCTTATCTAATTCGAATAAATTATTTTTTAATTTTATCTTTAAACAAAAGTTAGAATATTAGTTCCTGAGAAAATTTAGAAGTGTTGGTTACTTTATGAAGATTTGTCCTTTGATCAAGCCCAATACTATCTTTATTTATTTGGATTCAGTATTGTCTTACATTCACATTATTATATTACAAATTATGATATTACAATATTAGCTTACTCAGCAGATTTTTTTTAAACAAAGTTTCATATGTTTTCACATTATGTCACAGATTTTTCTAAAATCCTGAGTAAAAATTAATCATGTTTGTGATACTGCAACTGTTTTAATCTAATGAGTTTTTTTTTTATATATAAAAATTGGACTTGAGTTTCACTGCATGAATAGTGTGTTTTGTTTATATAGTTTTATTTTGCAATATCTTTTCACTTGTGAATTTTTTTTTATTCTGACTGTTTCTACCCTAGATGTAGATTATTTGATGCATCAGAAAATTATAAAAAGGTATAATATATATAATAAATAGCTGCAATGAGTTTTGTAAGAAAAACATAATGAGTTAACATTTAACAGAATAATAAACGAGATATAAAATATAGAAAAATTATAGATACTATTTACGTATTATAAATAATGTCTGAAAAAACTTCTCTATTAAGATTTCTAGAAGGGAAACATAAAAAAAAAACGAAATAATTTCTCTTG
>NW_027174400.1:0-4084 GCF_000499845.2 Phaseolus vulgaris | reverse complement strand
TTGCTGCAATGAGCTCAATTAAACTAATAAGGAATAATTAGCCTGATTTACAGATGATGACCTGATCATTTGAAAAGAATTCTTGTGTCCTCTTGAGATATTTGTTTAAAAATGTAAACAATTTTCTTTTTTATCTACTTTTATCTTTCTCATTATTTTAAATATTTTCCTTGTTTGCTTTCCTTTCTGTGTATATTTCAGTATGATGCAAAGGCAACTAAACGATCTATTCTGAATGGTAAGCTTTTGGTTTACGATGTCCCTATTGCTTCCCTCCTTTTGTTGGTTGCCTTAAATCTTCATGGAAATTTTCTATTCTAGTTTTTTTGCCATAACAAGTTGTCATTTGGTATTTTTATTCTGATTTAGGTTTCCTTAAAACTGACGAGTCTCTTCTTCAAGAAAGTGCTGAAGGTAAAGTTTCTAATTCAATTCCTTAAAATTTTATTGATGTTCTGTTATACCAAATGCTAAATCTAGTGTAAGCTTAGTTTATATAAGTGGATTAATCTTGCTTTTATTTCAATTCCAAAGTTTACTGGTTTCAAAAGTCCATCCAATTTCCCTTTATGTGCTTTGGAAACAATGTACCACAATGCAAGATCATTTGCACTCTTTATTCTGATTTTAGCATTGCTATCAATTCCTGTACTAATAATGATGAGATATTTTGATGTGATTCATATCTTGCTGATGCTTAGTCACTGTTTCCAGGGGGGTGGCAGGATGGGGCTACTGCCGTATGTGTTTGGGTATTGGGACAAAGAGTAAGTTTCCTGTTATTTATTTTCCATTTACCATACTAGTTGTTTATACTGCTTCTTTCTGATGCTTACTGTAGATAGACATCATAGGTAGTATACTTAATGGATATTTTTTTGAGCAATCTTGCAACAAAATTGTGAAAATTAATATGCTTTTCCCTTTTGATATTTGTTAGGTTGCGGTTGCTCATATAGGAGATGCTAAGGCAGTATTAGCTCGGTCAACTGAGGGATCTCAAAATCCAGATGGTGTCCAGGCGCTGAAGGCTATTGTTTTGACTAGAGAACACAAGCCTATCTTCCCACTGGAGCGGACACGCATTCAGAAGGCATGAAATTCCTCATTGATGATTGATTATATCACCAGAGTTATATGATACTTAGCATGAAGTTAGCAAATAAGACCCTGACTCCTTCTGTCATACATTGAAGTTGCCATAATTACCACTTCTTTTTATAGAGCTTTCAAACAGCACTCTTCCTAACATACTTCTTCACTCACTATTGAGCAAAAGTGGAACATCTTGAGATTAAGTTAAAAACACTTGTATTTTATGGTTAGTTGTGCGGACAAATTTTACCCCAACAATTTGAGTGCATGTTGGGTTGGGATTATTTATGGGAACACAATCTTTTTTTTTCTTTTCCCTAAAACTCTTTCAAGATGGACAAGAATATGCATTTATTTCTTCAAAGTTCATACCCAACTTAAATTACTCAGGATATACAAGGACCAGTTCTCACTAGTATGGTGCCCCTTGGAATTGTTCTTTTAAGTATCAGTAGTGATTGAACTTCATTCTTTGTGTTTCATTTTAGTTTAGAATCAGTGGGTGGAGATAGAGTGTGAACTTGTCTCCACAGATATCTGATTCATTTTCTAATATGATATTTTCTACTTACAGTCAGGGGGTTTTGTGAGCCCAGATGGGCGATTATTAGGGCGTCTTGAAGTTTCTAGAGCTTTTGGAGATCGCCAGTTTAAAAAGGTTTGCTTCTTATTCAAAGCTAGTCATTATTTTTGTTAGTTATCTAAAGATAACTTCTTTATAGCATCAACTAGACCAGAAAAAGTGCATTTATTGGCTTACAAATATTTGTAATCGTAAGGATAATTCTGTTTGCAGGTTGGTCTTGTTGCAAGCCCGGATGTCTATACTTTTGAAGTTACCAATACAGAGCATTTCATCATTCTTGGATGTGATGGCTTGTGGGGGGTATGTCACTTTGTTTCCCATAGACATTCCTTTACTCATTTTGCTGGTTTGAATTTGCTGTTCTTAAATGAATATGACGTTTTGTTTATGTATCAGGTATTTGGACCCAGTGATGCTGTTGATTTTGTTCAGAAGTTATTGAATGTAAGAGCTTGTTATATATTTTCCTATCTTGCAACTTGAAAAGAGGTGTACAATTGTTACGACACCAATGTGAGGTAGAAAGGAGAATACGGAATCTGTTATTGCTGAATGAAATCTGAACAGAAAAGGAGAAAAATCTCCATTCAAGGGTCTCCTCTTTTATTAAGTGCGAGCCCTTTTTAGTTTTACAATCAAGCTACTTGCATAATTCGCCAATAGGCTCACTGAATTTTCTTTTCTTGTTTTTCATATGTTCTTTCATTTATTGAAGATGCTGTCTTACATGAGAAAAAAATTGAATTGAACCTTTTGTAGGAGGGGCTACCTGTTGCCACTGTGTGCCGTCGTCTTGTAAGGGAGGCTGTCCGCGAGCGCCGCTGTAAAGATAACTGCACTGCCATTATTATTGTGTTTAAGCACAAATAATCCGGGTACGATCTCCATGTGCAGTACCAGCTGCTGGGATATCAACAGAAATGGATTTTGTTTTCAGATGCTGCTTTCAAAAGCAATGTAAAATATGTGAATTTCTTCCCACTGCAAACAAATGGTGGCACTAAATGCATACCAACTAGTTTATCACTCTTTTGAAACTGGTTGTTGTTATTGTAATACATGTCGAAATGTAGTGAAGGTCAATTTGCTGCAAAAGCATCTTTGATTTCAGTCCATTACTTCTACAGCTCTGCTATCCCTCATGTGTTCATTCGACCTTTATAGTGTGGGATAATAAAGGTAAACAAAGTCCTTAGATACAACACAAGTTCTTATTTGAATAATGAGTGATACTAGTTAAGAACTCAATGTCATCTTATCGTGATAGAGACAGAAAAGTAATGCATGCCAATCCCCCTTGAAATTATTGTTAGTTTTTATAAAGAGTAGGACATAAACATTAATTTGATCACAAACTGAATAAGTTGTGTTTTGAACACAACATGTGCCATATGCTTTTGCTAATTGAAATTTGATACTGATAAGAAGTTGTGTCAATCAGTTTTTTGTTTGAGTTAGTTACACTGTCTAACAAAAACGACAAGTTATGTAACATTCGAGTAATTGCTGCGCAGTTTCCAATTTGAAAATAAAACTTTAAGTTTAATGGAACTGCTTGACTCTACCAACCCTTATCACCACTGTTTATGCAAAAGAACACTAGAATTGAATGCTGAAAAGATGGTCTTACTTTCTATGAAGGAGTTGATCAATGCAACAGATTGAAAAACAAAGGGCTACATTTGAGTAGGACAAGATTCATGGAAGGTGAATTGGTTTGGAAGGATTGACAATTTGGCATTTGGCAGAGACATAATGCAATAATATATTAAAGTATGTAATCACAACAAATGACGAACTTTGCTACCAACGAACAACATATTAATTAGTGATTTTATAATTTTAGTGAACAAATCTTGTTGTCTCTCCTATACGGCGTGGCAGATACATGATGTATCATCAACAAGTAGCCTCTCAATCCCGAATATTCTCACATTTCTTCAATTAAATGGTTCTTGTATTTTTTTTTTCCTTTTTGCTTGACACTTGTATGAACCAGTCTACCTTAGGTTCATGAATAAGTACATGCAGTCAATAATGTTCCTCCCATGATCTAGTTGCTGCAATGATTAAGATATTATTTTTTATTCAACGGAGTACCTACCACTGAAGAACTCTGAGAAAGCTCACTGAAAGTTCTCATAAAGAAAAAGAAAGGGTGGAGTAACTCGTAAGGATTGAACCCACACATTTTCTATCATGTTTCACATTATTGAACTATCTCGGGGTTAGCCATGATATTCGTCTTAGAATGAAAATATTATGTAGTTTCATTCTTTATAGAACCCTTTTTCATTTAACAACTTAGTAATAAATTCATAAAAAAAAGATTGACTCTGCAATAAAGAAGACCAAAAGAAAAACTTTCATTTGCCATTTATGCCAATTTTCAGGGCAATATGA
>NW_027174399.1:0-4264 GCF_000499845.2 Phaseolus vulgaris | reverse complement strand
AGGTATAAAATGGATTATTTGAAAGGTGTCAAATTATCACTACTAATATTAGAACTTGTTGTGACAACGTGGATTTGTGGAGTCACCAATTTTTTTTTATTTTATCCTTCCTTTTTCTGGAGATGTGCATAGTTAGGTAGAGGGAGAAAATAACCCCCTTTGATCAAACTCCACTGACATCCGAGAAAAAGTAAAATTATGGTAAGAGTAGGCAGAACATGCTGAAGAAACTCATCTTTTTAACGTGCATTTGCTTTCTAAAAAAATAATCGTTTATTTTTTTTCATTTTAAATGAATTATGCCAAGAATCATTATTAAAAAAATTGTATGACAACTAAATTCCCACGTCGATCACGCACAATTCCTACAATCCTATCTTCTCCCCTTCCTGCCCCTTAAACACATAAAGGAAAAAAGTAAATATCTCCCAGGCATCCTTAGTTACTTCTGCCAGGTCGTTCCCTGTTCTTCTATACTATCATCCACTTTGATTCTTTCAGATTCAATAGAAACCATAAGACGTCTTTACAGAAATCTCACTTAACAAGTTGAGAGGAGAGGGATTGTGCTGCTGTCCAGAATAAAGCAATTTTCTTCCCAGGACGGCTTCCCCAAACATAAACCCTGAGAAACAATGGCAAATCAAATTAGTGGACTTGATTTTGTAAGACACTGAAAATAGTCAAAAACGGAAGAGGGAGACTGATACTACATGAATGTTGTAGAAACTGCCAAGAAGCAAACTTCAATACTTCAGGATTTAAAAATGAAGTAAATTTCAATTTTTAACGACTCAAACAAAAGGGCAGGTAGCATCATTGCATTTTCATTCTATTTTGTTGTTCCACCATTAAAATGTTCCATTATTTCACTTCCTCCGTAAATTAGATATTAAAAGTATTCATCAATTGTCACAGTATGTGAACTATGCAGCTATAATGCCTTAAAACTACTAAACTGTCTTCAGTACGTACACAAGCGAGAGTCTGGTCAAAGGTTAGAGATGCAAGAGACAAGGTTTATGTGCTGGAATTTCCATCCAACCAGTATTTTGAATTCGATGGTTCCACTGTAATGACATAAGTATTTAGTAAGCTACTTTTATGTACAGAGAGAAACTGTTGAAGCAAACCTTTGAGATCATTCTCAACTGCTGAACCTGGACGAATTAGAAGAGTGCCAGCCTACATTTAGGGAGGAGCCAGGTAGCAGTTATGGGGTTTTAGTTTTTATGCTTTTTCTGAAGCTGAAATAAAAACAAAAGCAATAGAGTAAAATGTAAGCAAGTTACACTTTCAATGAACTCAAATAAATTAGCAAGAGAGAAAAAAGATAGTTTCAACTTGTAAATTCATACCTCAGCCTCTAACTCGGCAATTCTTTGCAAGGAAGCATGTTCAAAGCAAGTGCGGCGCTTACATTCTTCCTCTAGCAAACTAGTAAATTGGTATCTCAGCTCTGCCATTTCCTGAACTAAATCCTCTGCTTCTTCTTTAGCCCTCAACTTTTCCTCTCTTAATTCTTCCTAGCAGAGGAGGTCAAAATACCATATAAATCTCAAAGCTACAAAAATCATTTGCGTGGAGTTATGAAACAGAGTGTCATTAACAAATTCACACAGACCACTTCAATGATTTCGCTTGGATGGATGGACAAACCTTAAGTTTCTTGACAAGACATTCATATTCTTGGATCTGTTGTGACATCTCCGTCTCACATTTCAAATCTGCAGCTGGATCTAAGATGATTACAGATCTTCCAACATGAGGACCATGTACTACAGAAGTGCTGTGGAAATATTAAGAAAAACATTACATCAAAGTTTAGTGGAAGTAGATGAATCATTTTTAAAAATCCAATCCATTTAGAGATAGGAACTTGGGTATATGTGATACCTAAGTTCCAAATTGAATAGTATAGAATGCTCAGTGAAATACTTAAGTGGCTTGCTTCTCACTTTTGATATCCTAGATCTTAAACCCTAAAATGTTAAATTGACAAGTTCCCACTACGAAATTATCAATTGAAGGTCAAGCCCGAAAGATAACAGCAGATCCCAATGAAAAAATCTTCATCCTTCAGCAACTATACACAACTAACACAACATACTTAACTGGTCCCATGTCAAACATCTAAATATAACTTCGAAATATGTACCTTGTGTTCTCCTCTATGGTAGAGTTGTTGCCTTGTTCACTCAAGGAAGATTGAGTATCGAGTATTGGTCTGTCCTTATTTTCTAGCCAGTATTCATCCTTTTGAGAATAAATTTTAGAGGTTTCGTTGGCAGTATCAAGCTTCTCTGTAAGTTCCCTATTCTCTTCATTTAGAGAGAGAATTGTTTTTTGGGAATCCTGCAATGCAACCTGGAGCTCCTTAATTGATCTAATCATTTTATTATTTTCATCTAGAGTTTCTTCCTGGATTTTCTTGGCCTCAAAAAGACTCTGTTCCAAGGCCATCATGTCAAGCTTCATGCTCTCTACTTCAAACTGAGACTCTAATGCGATGGACGAAAATGAGTCCTCTAGTTTCTCCATGGACAAAGCGGACTTCTCTAATTCTATTTCTTTATGATCTAGTTCCTGGATCAAGGAAAAATGCTTTGAACTTAATCGTTTCAGCTCTTCCCTCAAGCTAAAAACCTCCTCTTGTAAAACTTCCATCCCCTCTAATTTTAATTCAAGGCTGTGAACACGCTCTTCCAGATAGTTCACCTCTGCATTCCTAGCACTGAGTAGATCCTGAAGATAATCTGTATAAACTACAAACAGATTAGGCTGGTGAAAGAGTACTAAAATCCTCAAAAATTTTACTGCAGCATTCAATAAGGCGTTCCATACAAAGTAGTTTTGAGGTAAAAGAGACATGTAAGAAAGGGGGAAAGAAGGACTACTCTTTTGATAAGAAGTATGTTTGTTGCCAGTGATGTTTACCCATGGAAGTTCAAATGTATGCCACGGAAATAGAAAGAATTTTTAAAAAAAAAACTACCTATTTCTTGAGAACAGTTCAGAAGCTCTTTTTCCAACCTCTGAACGCCTTTCTTATCTCCTGCCTGAGCTTCTGATAATGACATCTCACGTTGTTCTAGTATCTGCATCTACATCATAAATCAGAATTTGTATCAGCATCAGGTGTTTCCTTGATAGAACTCAACTTCAAAAACCATTTTAGCCATATACTCATTTATGTATACCATTACAAGTAATAGCAAGATTTTACGAACTAAGTCCAAAGGGATCTATGCAAAGTTTGATTTCACTAGGTACTGTTCCTTTACCAAATGTTTTCTTTCCCTCTCTCTTTAACCAATGTCTATTTGAGTGATGTAAGCATTCAAGCATGCTTTATTTTGACTTTGAAGTTCAGCGAGAAGAGTGTGTGCAGTAAAATTTAACACTGGAGCTCTATATATATAGAGAGAATCAACAGGCATTACAACCTCATATCACCGCTGTCGAACTAGCCACAACAACCTACCAACCATACTTGGATTACCTGAATGCATTGAGACTGAGAACTTAGTAAAACGGGCGTCTCTTTTCTATGTTGCAAATCACAGACACAATATTTAGTGGTTAAAGAAAACAAGATGATGCATAACTTCAATCGCAAACCGCGTGGAAAAACCAATCAATACTTGAAAGTTACAACATTGAAATGCAAAAATTAGGAATATTATACATTCATAAAATTAGGAATTCAACAAGAAGTAGTTATGTTTAAAAGGAAGGCATGAGTACCTGGTTTCTAAGCTCCTCCGCATTTACGGAAAAACGATTACCACTTCTGAAACTATTAGACATTTATGTCAACAAATTCGACACAAACACATAGGAAGAAACGTACCTGTTTAAAGTTTATTACAGAACATGTCAAAATTCCATAATAATAGAGAAACCCTAACCAATTCGCAAAAGCATGCCAAAATTTCCTAAACACTGAATAAGAAAAACTAGAATAAAAAAAAAACTGAGAGCACTTACACTTTTTAACTGATGTTAGACTTCAGAGGAATTAAAGGGAAGAGTGAAGAAAATAATGAAATGGAAATTCGAAATCGAAGACGGTAACTGAAACGAAAATTCGAAATTGGAGTGATTATAAGAAAGTTGGAGTAAGGTAAAAGAAAGTAGAAATGATCGGAACAGCAACGGCGGTGGTAGAGGCTAGGGGCCCACTGCCGCGCCTCCGAGTTGCATTTCCGTCGCAACCACTAAGGTTGTTCTCCTACTATCAATGCAGTGTTTGTCCAAAGCT
>NW_027174398.1:0-4325 GCF_000499845.2 Phaseolus vulgaris | reverse complement strand
ATTCACATTAAACCATATATTATCGATTACCAATTTTCAGCCTCCTAGAGATAAATCCAAACCACCATCACCATTGGACAAATCGAGCAAGACAACGTAGGAGACTCCAAGGATCTCACTTTTTTGTTTTCCTCGACGTATTTCCATCATCTTAGAGTTCCTCCTTCCTAACATGCACAATTCTTGAAACCCTTTTGTTTTTTTTTTCTGGGAGTGGCTATTTCCCTTGTTTTTCTCGTGGGTTTCTCGTTGAGAATGATGTAAAACTGGCTGGCTTTTTTATTTCTTGCTTCTTTGTTTGGTGACATGACATGCACCATGTTGGCTACGTGAGTACGGAGGTGTCCGTGTTTTTTGTTGTTGTGTATGTTTGTTCACACGAGTGTGTCCTTCTCAGAGACGGATATAAAGACAATAGCAATGCCAAAGGAACTCTTGAAGGTCAACTTGACCAAGCTCTCAGAAGCTGTGACATGTAAGTTGTGCAATAAATGGTTGAGAAAGGCAGCCACAATAACAGAGTGCTGTCATACCTGTAAGTTTTCCCTTTTCGCTTCTACCTTTTCTGTTTCTCCATGGTCTTGTGCTTTTTCAAATTTTTGTATGCTGGTGAACTAATTTGTTGGTGTTTTCCTCTCTGTGTTTTCTTTTCTTTTTTTCCCTTTTATGTTTTTGGAAACCTAATGCCTCATCTCTCTGATTTATGGTCACCTTATACAGTGACTTTATTGAAATTCTTTGTTAACAATAGCTTGATTTAGCTTCTGTACAGCTCAAAAACTTACACTTAGTATTTACACATCATGTATAGCATTCTGAGTTTTTTTAGGAATAACATACTGTATTTTTTGCCTCATGTTTCTACTCTTTTTATGCAGATGATTCAAAACAGTATATTTTTTTCTTGCTGTGAAATTAGCAAATCTATATGTCTCTAAATTGTCAGCAAATTCATATTGTATCTGATAATCTGCAAAATGGTTCTTTGAGAAACTCAAGGGCCTGCTAGAAACTATGCTCTAGTCTCTATCATAGAAACTATCACTCATTGTGTTTTATTTTCCATTCACATTTCTGTTTCCAAATCTGTATGCGAGTTGCACCTCTAATTCTTGAGTCTTCTTTTTTAACAGTTTGCAGGGAATGTATAGAAAAGAAGTTAATAGATGAGAAATTAAATCATTGTCCATTATGCAATACAGACTTGGGTTGTTCTCCTCTCGATAAATTAAGGTAATTACAACCAACATGATACTTTCATGATGACTAACAGATTGGTCTATTATTCTCTCTGTTGCATGTGCTTGTCTCACATCACTCAATCATGTCATTGTAATTTGAATCATCATTATATGATTATATTGATAAAACAAATTTACTTTTCCATGAAATTACTTGATCTTCAGTGTAAAACCAACCATACCATACACGTATAGACCAAAAAACCAGGTTGTTTTGTTTGTAACTGGATAAAAAAATGAATGAGATATCTGAGAGAGATGATCTGATTGTTTGAATTTGTACATGCACAGTGGAGGAAAATTGATGTGATCAATTCTGCATCTTTTTTTCCCTGTTCTTATCTCACTTTGATGGTTGAAATTTTCATTGTTTTCTTTTTCTCCCCAGTCGTTGGAGTTTTGCTGAATTTTGCCTGACTAAAATATTGTTTTGGAATGAACAGGTCAGATACTCGTAAGCAAGATTTGAGGGACAAAATTTTCCCATTAGAAGATTGGAATGATAAGGAACCTTCCTCCAAACTGATAGCCAAAATAAAAAAGAATTTTGCTTCTTCATTAAAACCCAATAGAGAAATATCTAAAGCTGGTTTTAGAAAAGTTGTCATTGCAGAAGAACCAGATCTTTCTGCTCCCAAACTTGATAAAGTGGAAGATGCTAAGGAAGATGAAAACGAGGGTGATGCGGAATTTGGGGAAGAAGCTGCTACAATTGGATCCGCTAGAAGAGCGAAAGCTGCGGCAAGAATAAAATTCACTTGCTCTGCACAACCTCCAGGACAAGAAAAGACAGATGGTGATCAGCCTCGAGTTGAAACTTCCAGCCGAACTCTCAAAATCAGAATTCCGGTAAAGGTTATACATTTGTTCTAATCCTGTAATCTTTATCTGGTTCTTCTTTCTTAATCCTTAGTGTGCCTCTCCTTTAAGGGAAGCTAATGTTATTTTGACCTTTGTCCTTTAACTTTTGTTCAAATGATCTGCACATTTATGTTTTAATGCATGACTGTTTCCTATGATATGCAGAATTTTTCAAAACCAAATACAGAGTTAAGGAATGAAAAGGTTGACTTGTTTGAGCCATTAAATTGCCTGGTGGAAGGTGGAAGAAAACGCAAGTCCTGTAGTAATTCCACCATGCAAGACAATAGTGTCACTTCAGTGCTTGTGCACTCTAATGACGATGACCCTCAGGTTGGCATGATCGAAATCGACAACCATAGTCACAGAACTGATGGTAACCAAAACGAGTCAATTCCTTCAAGCTCAGATTCAGTAAAACCTGTTGTGAGCACCAAAGAAAAAAAACCAAAAATCTCGGAGGACTTGAATTTTCCAGCACCAGCTGAAATTGATTCCGACACTGAAAGCAGCGAAGAGTTTGGTCCAATCTGGTTCTGCTTGGTTGCTGCAGAAGAGAAGTGAGATTACGTTTGATGGTCTATTTAACATTGATAATCATCATACTAATTTTTTAATATCTAACCTTTGATTTCCATATACAGTAAAGGAAGTGCACCATTGCCACAACTATCTTCGTGCTACCTACGTGTCAAGTGAGTTTTATATTCCTATTTTCTGTTTTTTGTTGGCTGTTTTTTTCAGTGCTTGAATGAGTATGCCATGCCATGCTTGAAATAATGGCTTATATGGCTGCTGTTTCCTTGGTAAAGAGCTGTTTCTGTATATTCACTTTTACAACCATACTTTCATTGTCCTTCTCTGGCATCCCTTTCTCTATATAAGTTCTTGTGTCATTCTGCATATGTGCCATATATGAATGATATCATTCTCATTCATCATCCATCTACATTGTCAATTTTGGGGTCCCGGACAATCTTTCTTATAAAGCACAAACTGGTATAGTATAACTGATAACTTCCACTAATAAATCTTCAAATCATTACAGGGATAGCAGTGTAACTGTTTCCTATATTAAAAAGTATCTCGTGAAGAAGCTTGGTCTTGCTAGCGAAACTGAGGTAAATGTGTTCTTTCTTTTTGCTAAAACTAACACCTTAGTGAAACAATGTATAGCTATTTTTTCTGAAGCAAATTGGTTTTTCTGGTTTACACTTTCAGGTGGATATCACATTACAAGGGCGGCCAGTTTTATCTTCACTGCAACTGAAAACCTTAGTAGACATGTGGTTGCAAACAGTGCCAAAGAACGACATTCTGACATCTTTTGGAAGCTCAGCCAAGGATTTTATTATGGTTCTTTCGTATGGTCGAAAGGCTAACACCTCAAACTACCTTCCTTGTTCTTAGAGGGTTTTTATTATTTTTATGGCTGTTTGAAGCCCCAAACTTTTCTGAATGACCATTGCGGTGCATACACTGTACCCTTCATTTTACCATAGATTTTATTGTTTATTGGAATTAGATTTTCTTTTTATGTTATGAACCTTTTTATATGTCTCACTTATTTTTCATTTCTCTTGGCTTTTTTATTGCTTCTTTGGCTATCCAGCAGAAAATAGGAATTTTTTTCAATGTATATCCTATTTTTTTAATGTATGGGGTAGAAGTAAAGAGAGATGGATAAAAAAAATAATGGAAGAAAAAATATTAGTACATGTGATAAATGATGTGAAAAGAAATAAAAAGAGAAGTAGAAAAAAGAGAGAAAAGTTTAAGGGAAAATAAATGTACGATAATAATAATTTTAAGAAACTATACATTGCGAATCTCGAAAGCACTCAATGATGGTGCGAATCTGATTTTGCTTTTGGTAGTTAATACTATAAAATAAATCGCAAGTTATGTTATAGAAAAAAGAAACACAAGTATAAATGTTGATATGATGGGAAAACTATTAAATGTTAATCAAGTGTTGTACTTATATTATTACTACTCACATATGTGATTAGTTTGGCAACCAATAATATATTTTTTTCACGAAAAATGATTTATTCAAACTCCTTGGGATACATATCTTGGGATACATATAAATCCCTGGAGAGGAAAGAGAGATAGAGGAAAAAGAAAAAATGAAAGTGATAGATACGATAGATTATCTGATCATATGAATGAGAGATAGGTATAAGAATGGTATAAAAGTTTAGGGTGTGAAAAAAAAAC
>NW_027174397.1:0-4458 GCF_000499845.2 Phaseolus vulgaris | reverse complement strand
AAACTAGTTTCAAGTCTTTTCTTCATGCTAATTTCTTGAAAACCAATATCTATCACTACTGTAGAGACTCATCTATCAAATATATACAATAAATTCATTCAACTACCACAAAAAAACTAGTTTCAATTATTTTCATGCTAATTTCTTGAAAACCAATGTCTATCACTACTGTAGAGTCATCTATGAAATATATCAATAAATTCATGCAACTACCAATAAAAACTAGTTTCAACTCTTTTCTTCCTAATTACTTGAAAACCAATGTTTACCACTACTAGTGAGACTCATCTATCAAATTTATACAATAAATTCATGCAGCTACATAAAAAAAACTAGTTTCGAGTCTTTTCATGGTAATTTCTTGTAAATCAATGTCTATCACTGTTATAAACTATCTAAAGACACATGTGTCAAATATACAATATATTCATGCAACTACAAGAAAAACCTAGTTTCCGGTATTTTTCATGCTAATTTCTTGAAAACCAATATCTATCACTACTATAGAGACTCATCTATCGAATAAATACTATAAATTCATGCAACTACCACAAAAAACTAGTTTCATCTCATTTCATGCTAATTTCTTGAAAACCAATATCTATCACTACTGTAGAGACTCATCTATCAAATATATACAATAAATGCATGCAACTACCACAAAAAAAACTAGTTTCAAGTCTTTTCATGCTAATTTTTTGAAAACCAATGTCTATCACTACCATGGAGACTCATACATTAAATTCATGCAACTACCACAAAAAAACTAGTTTCAAGTCTTTTCTTTATGCTAATTTCTTGAAAACCAATATCTATCACTACTGTAGAGACTCATCTATCAAATATATACAATAAATTCATGCAACTACAACAAAAAAATTAGTTTCAATTCTTTTCATGCTAATTTCTTGAAAAACCAATGTCTATCACTACTGTAGAGAGTCATCTATGAAATATATCAATAAATTCATGCAACTACCAATAAAAACTAGTTTCAACTCTTTTCTTCCTAATTACTTGAAACCAATGTTTACCACTACTAGTGAGACTCATCTATCAAATTTATACAATAAATTCATGCAGCTACATAAAAAAAACTAGTTTCGAGTCTTTTCATGGTAATTTCTTGTAAATCAATGTCTATCACTGTTATAACTATCTAAAGACACATGTGTCAAATATATACAATATATTCATGCAACTACAAGAAAAAACCTAGTTTCCGGTATTTTCATGCTAATTTCTTGAAAACCAATATCTATCACTACTATAGAGACTCATCTATCGAATAAATACTATAAATTCATGCAACTACCACAAAAAAACTAGTTTCATCTCATTTCATGCTAATTTCTTGAAAACCAATATCTATCACTACTGTAGAGACTCATCTATCAAATATATACAATAAATGCATGCAACTAACCACAAAAAAAACTAGTTTCAAGCCTTTTCATGCTAATTTCTTGAAAACCAATGTCTATCACTACCATGGACACTCATACAATAAATTCATGCAACTAGCACAAAAAAAGTAGTTTCATGCTAATTTCTTGAAAACCAATGTCTATCACTACCATAGAGACTCATACATTAAATTCATGCAAGTACCACACAAAAACTAGTTTAAAATCTTTTCTTCATGCTAATTTCTTGAAAACCAATATCTATCACTACTGTAGAGACTCATCTATCAAATATATACAATAAATGCATGCAACTACCACAAAAAAACTAGTTTCAATTCTTTTCATGCTAATTTCTTGAAAACCAATGTCTATCACTACGATGGAGACTCATACTATAAATTCATGCAACTACCACAAAAAAAACTAGTTTGAAGTCTTTTCTTCATGCTAATTTCTTGAAAACCAATATCTATCACTACTGTAGAGACTCATCTATCAAATATATACAATAAATTCATTCAACTACACAAAAAACTAGTTTCAATTATTTTCATGCTAATTTCTTGAAAACCAATGTCTATCACTACTGTAGAGAGTCATCTATGAAATATATCAATAAATTCATGCAACTATACCAAAAAAAACTAGTTTCAACTCTTTTCTTCCTAATTACTTGAAAACCAATGTTTACCACTACTAGTGAGACTCATCTATCAAATTTATACAATAAATTCATGCAACTACATAAAAAAAACTAGTTTCGAGTCTTTCATGGTAATTGCTTGTAAATCAATGTCTATCACTATTATAAACTATCTAACGACACATTTGTCAAATATATACAATATATTCATGCAACTACACAAAAAACCTAGTTTCAAGAATTTTCATGCTAATTTCTTCAAAACCAATATCTATCACTACTATATAGATTCATCTATCGAATATATACTATAAATTCATGCAACTACCACAAAAAAAACTAGTTTCATCTCATTTCATGCTAATTTCTTGAAAACCAATATCTATCACTACTATAAAGACTCATCTATCGAATATATACTATAAATTCATGCAACTACACAACAAAAAACTAGTTTCAAGTCTTTTCTTCCTAATTACTTGAAAAACCAATGTTTACCACTACTAGCGAGACTCATCTATCAAATTTATACAATAAATTCATGCAACTACATAAAAAAACTAGTTTCGAGTCTTTTCATGGTAATTGCTTGTAAATCAATGTCTATCACTATTATAAACTATCGAACGACACATTTGTCAATATATACAATATATTCATGCAACTACCACAAAAACCTAGTTTCAAGTATTTTCATGCTAATTTCTTCAAAACCAATATCTATCACTACTATATAGATTCATCTATCGAATATATACTATAAATTCATGCAACTACCACAAAAAAACTAGTTTCATCTCATTTCATGCTAATTTCTTGAAAACCAATATCTATCACTACTATAGAGACTCATCTATCGAATATATACTATAAATTCATGCAACTACACAACAAAAAACTAGTTTCAAGTCTTTTCATGCTAATTTCTTGAAAACTAATGTCTATCACTACCATAGAGACTCATCTATCAAATATATACAATAAATGCATGCAACTACCACAAAAAAAACTAGTTTCAATTCTTTTTCATACTAATTTCTTGAAACCAATGTCTATCACTACCATAGAGACTCATACAATAAATTCATGCAACTACCACAAAAAAAACTAGTTTCAAGTCTTTTCTTCATGCTAATTTCTTGAAAACCAATATCTATCACTACTGTAGAGACTCATCTATCAAATATATACAATAAATTCATGCAACTACCACAAAAAAATGAGTTTCAATTCTTTTTCATGCTAATTTCTTGAAAACCAATGTCTATCACTACTGTAGAGAGTCATCAATGAAATATATCAATAAATTCATGCAACTACCAATAAAAAACTAGTTTCAACTCTTTTCTTCCTAATTACTTGAAAACCAATTTTTTACCAACTACTAGTGAGACTCATTATCAAATTTATACAATAAATTCATGCAGCTACATAAAAAAAACTAGGTTCGAGTCTTTTCATGGTAATTTCTTGTAAATCAATGTCTATCACTATTATAAACTATCTAAAGACACATGTGTCAAATATATACAATATATTTATGCAACTACCACAAAAAACCTAGTTTCAAGTATTTTCATGCTAATTTCTTGAAAACCAATATCTATCACTACTATATAGACTCATTTATCGAATATATACTATAAATTCATGCAATTACCACAAAAAACTAGTTTCATCTCATTTCATGCCAATTTCTTGAAAACCAATACCTATCACTACTGTAGACACTCATCAATCAAATATATACAATAAATGCATGCAACTACCACAAAAAAAACTAGTTTCAAGTCTACTCATGCTAATTTCTTGAAAACCAATGTCTATCACTACCATGGAGACTCATATAATAAATTCATGCAACTACCACAAAAAACTAGTTTCAAGTCTTTTCATGCTAATTTTTTTGAAAAACAATGTCTATCACTACCATAGAGACTCATACAATAAATTCATGCAACTACCACAAAAAAACTAGTTTCAAGTTTTTTCTTCATGCTAATTTCTTGAAAACCAATATCTATCACTACTGTAGAGACTTATCTATGAAATATATATAATAAATGCATGCAACTACCAAAAAAAAATAGTTTCTATTCTTTTCATGCTAATTTCTTGAAAACCAATGTCTATCACTGATCCTGCCGGCAACTCGAACGTGGAGGAATCGCTTCGTAGCACTCTCTGCCCTGTCTACGCGACTGCGTCTTCTGCAGAATCACCCTCAGAACCTTCTCTTGCTTCTCCAAACGTGACCTGCAAAACACACAGACGGCGCCTCTAGCGGCCGTTTGCACTCCGACGATCAAGTTAGTCCACAGAACCACCAAAGACTAGAAAACTAGTAGCGTGTGTGTGAGAACTCTTGCACTCTGTTTTTCGTCCTCCTCACTCTCATCTAACCAC
>NW_027174396.1:0-4885 GCF_000499845.2 Phaseolus vulgaris | reverse complement strand
GTTTTTTTTTGGTAGTTGCATGAATTTATTGTATATATTTGATAGATGAGTGTCAAGAGTAGTGATAACATTGGTTTTCAAGAAATTAGCTTGAAAAGACTTGAAACTACTTTTTTTGTGGTAGTTGCATGTATATTTGATTGATGAGTGTCAAAGAGTAGTGATAGACATTGGTTTTCAAGAAATTAGCTTGAAAAGACTTGAAACTACTTTTTTGTGGTAGTTGCATGTATTTATTGTATATATTTGATAGATGAGTGTCTATAGAGTGTGATAGACATTGGTTTTTAAGAAATTAGCTTGAAAAACTTGAAACTACTTTTTTTGTGGTAGTTGCATGTATTTATTGTATATTTGATAGATGAGTGTCTATAGCAGTGATAAACATTGGTTTTCTAGAAATTAGCATGAAAAAGTCTTGAAACTAGTTTTTTTGTGGTAGTTGCATGAATATATTGTATATATTTGATAGATGAGTGTCTAGAGTAGTGATAGACATTGGTTTTAAAGAAATAAGCTTGAAAAGAATTGAAACTACTTTTTTTGTGGTAGTTGCATGTATTTATTGTATATATTGATAGATGAGTCTCACTAGTAGTGATAAACATTGGTTTTCAAGAAATTAGGATGAAAAGACTTGAAACTAGTTCTTTTGTGATAGTTGCATGAATTTATTGATATATTGATAGATGGTCACTATAATAGTAATAAACATTGGTTTTCAAGAAATTAGCATGAAATGACATGAAACTAGTTTTTTTCTGGTAGTTGCATATTTATGTATATATTTGATAGATGAGTGTCAAAGAGTAGTGATAGACATTGGTTTTCAAGAAATTAGCTTGAAAAGACTTGAAACTACTTTTTTTTGTGGTAGTTGCATGTATTTATTGTAGTATTTGATAGATGAGTGTCTATAGCAGTGATAAACATTGGTTTTCTAGAAATTAGCATGAAAAAGTCTTGAACTAGTTTTTTTGTGGTAGTTGCGTGAATTATTGTATATATTTTGATAGATGAGTGTCTAGAGTAGTGATAGACATTGGTTTAAAGAAATAAGCTTGAAAAGAATTGAAACTACTTTTTTTGTGGTAGTTGCATGTATTTATTGTATATATTTGATAGATGAGTCTCAGTAGTAGTGATAACATTGGTTTTCAAGAATTAGGATGAAAAGACTTGAAACTAGTTCTTTTGTGTAGTTGCATGAATTTATGTATATTGAGAGATGAGTCACTATAGTGTAATAAACATTGGTTTTCAGAAATTAGCATGAAATGACATGAAACTAGTTTTTTTCTGGTAGTTGCATGAATTATTGTATATATTTGATAGATGAGTGTCAAGAGTGTGATAGACATTGGTTTCAAGAAATTAGCTTGAAAAGACTTGAAACCTACTTTTTTTGTGGTAGTTGCATGTATATTTGATTGATGAGTGTCAAAGAGTAGTGATAGACATTTTTTAAAGAAATTAGCTTGAAAAGACTTGAAACTACTTTTTTTGTGGTAGTTGCATGTATTTATTGTATATATTTGATAGATGAGTGTCTATAGCAGTGATAAACATTGTTTTCTGGAAATTACATGAAAAGTTGAAACTAGTTTTTTTGTGGTAGTTGCATGAATATATTGTATATATTTGATAGATGAGTGTCTAGAGTAGTGATAGACATTGGTTTTAAAGAAATAAGCTTGAAAAGAATTGAAACTACTTTTTTTGTGGTAGTTGCATGTATTTATTGTATATATTTGATAGATGAGTCTCACTAGTAGTGATAAACATTGGTTTTCATAAATTAGGATGAAAAGACTTGAAACTAGTTCTTTTGTGATAGTTGCATGAATTTATTGATATATTGATAGATGAGTCACTATAGTAGTAATAAACATTGGTTTTCAAGAAATTAGCATGAAATGACATCAGACTAGTTTTTTTCTGGAAGTTGCATGAATTTATGTATATATTTGATAGATGAGTGTCAAAGAGTAGTGATAGACATTGGTTTTAAACAAATAAGCTTGAAAAGAATTGAAACTACTTTTTTTTGTGGTAGTTGCATGTATTTATTATATATTTGATAGATGAGTCTCTAGTAGTGATAAACATTGGTTTTCTGGAAATTAAGATGAATAAAAGATTTGAAACTAGTTCTTTTGTGATAGTTGCATGAATTTATTGATAGATGAGTCACTATAGTAGTAATAAACATTGGTTTTCAAGAAGTTAGCATGAAATGACATGAAACTAGTTTTTTCTGGTAGTTGCCTGAATTTATTGTATATTTGATAGATGAGTGTCAAAGAGTAGTGATAGACATTGGTTTTCAAGAAATTAGCTTGAAAAGACTTGAAACTACTTTTTTTGTGGTAGTTGCATGTATTTATTGTATATTTGATAGATGAGTGTCTATAGTAGTGATAAACATTGGTTTTCTAGAAATTAGCATGAAAAGACTTGAAACTAGTTTTTTTGTGGTAGTTGCGTGAATATATTGTATATATTTGATAGATGAGTGTCTAAAGTACTGATAGACATTGGTTTTAAAGAAATAAGCTTGAAAAGAATTGAAACTACTTTTTTTGTGGAGTTGCATGTATTTATTGTATATATTTGATAGATGAGTCTCACTAGTAGTGATAAACATTGGTTTTCAAGAAATTAGGATGAAAAGACTTGAAACTAGTTCTTTTGTGATAGTTGCATGAATTTATTGATATTTGATAGATGAGTCACTATAGTAATAAACATTGGTTTTCAAGAAATTAGCATGAAATGACATGAAACTAGTTTTTTCTGGTAGTTGCATGAATTTATTGTATATATTTGATAGATGAGTGTCAAAAGTAGTGATAGACATTGGTTTTCAAGAAATTAGCTTGAAAAGACTTGAAACTACTTTTTTTGTGGTAGTTGCATGTATTTATTGTATATATTTGATAGATGAGTGTCTATAGCAGTGATAAACATTGGTTTTCTAGAAATTAGCATGAAAAGTCTCTAAACTAGTTTTTTTTTGTAGTTGCATGAATTTATTGTATATATTTGATAGATGAGTGTCAAAGAGTAGTGATAGACATTGGTTTTAAAGAAATAAGCTTGAAAAAATTGAAACTACTTTTTTTGTGGTAGTTGCATGTATTTATGTATAAATTTGATAGATGAGTCCTCTAGTAGTGATAAACATTGGTTTTCTGGAAATTAGGATGAAAAGATTTGAAACTAGTTTTTTTTGTGATAGTTGCATGAATTTATTGATAGATGAGTCACTATAGTAGTAATAAACATTGGTTTTCAAGAAGTTAGCATGAAATGACATGAAACTAGTTTTTTTCTGGTAGTTGCTGAATTTATTGTATATATTTGATAGAGTGTCAAAGAGTAGTGATAGACATTGGTTTTCAAGAAATTAGCTTGAAAAGACTTGAAACTACTTTTTTGTGGTAGTTGCATGTATTTATTGTATATATTTGATAGATGAGTCTCACTAGTAGTGATAAACATTGGTTTTCAAGAAATTAGCTTGAAAAGACTTGAAACTACTTTTTTTTGTGGTAGTTGCATGTATTTATTGTATATATTTGATAGATGAGTGTCAAAAAGTAGTGATAGACATTGGTTTTCAAGAAATTAGCTTGAAAAGACTTCAAACTTCTTTTTTTGTGGTAGTTGCATGTATTTGTTGTATATATTTGATAGATGAGTGTCTATAGCAGTGATAAACATTGGTTTTCTAGAAATTAGCATGAAAAGTCTCTAAACTAGTTTTTTTTTTGTAGTTGCATGAATTTATTGTATATATTTGATAGATGAGTGTCTATAGCAGTGATAAACATTGTTTTCTGGAAATTACATGAAAAGTCTTGAAACTAGTTTTTTGTGGTAGTTGCGTGAATTATATTGTATATATTTGATAGATGAGTGTCTAGAGTAGTGATAGACATTGTTTTAAAGAAATAAGCTTGAAAAGAATTGAAACTACTTTTTTTCTGGGAGTTGCATGTATTTATTGTATATATTTGATAGATGAGTCTCACTAGTAGTGATAAACATTGGTTTTCAAGAAATTAGGATGAAAAGACTTGAAACTAGTTCTTTTGTGATAGTTGCATGAATTTATTGATATATTGATAGATGAGTCACTAAAGTAGTAATAACACAGGTTTTCAAGAAATTAGCATGAAATGACATCAAACTAGTTTTTTTCTGGAAGTTGCATGAATTTATGTATATATTTGATAGATGAGTGTCAAAGAGTGGTGATAGACATTGGTTTCAAGAAATTAGCTTGAAAAGACTTGAAACTACTTTTTTTGTGGTAGTTGCATGTATTTATTGTATATATTTGATAGATGAGTGTCTATAGAGTGGTGATAGACATTGGTTTTCAAGAAATTAGCTTGAAAAGACTTGAAACTACTTTTTTTTGTGGTAGTTGCATGTATTTATTGTATATTTGATAGATGAGTGTCTATAGCAGTGATAAACATTGGTTTTCTAGAAATTAGCATGAAAAAGTCTTGAAACTAGTTTTTTTGTGGTAGTTGCGTGAATATATTGTATATATTTGATAGATGAGTGTCTAGAGTAGTGATAGACATTGGTTTTAAAGAAATAAGCTTGAAAAGAATTGAAACTACTTTTTTGTGGTAGTTGCATGTATTTATTGTATATATTTGATAGATGAGTCTCACTAGTAGTGATAAACATTGGTTTTCAAGAAATTAGGATGAAAAGACTTGAAACTAGTTCTTTTGTGATAGTTGCATGCATTTATTGATATATTGATAGATGGGTCACTATAATAGTAATAAACATTGGTTTTCAAGAAATTAGCATGAAATGACATGAAACTAGTTTTTTTCTGGAAGTTGCATGAATTTAT